>NW_011369097.1:700926-759656 GCF_000735185.1 Notothenia coriiceps | reverse complement strand
TGCATGTCTCCTCTCGCCCTCCCTACTCATTTCATCTGTAGGTGGGGGGGGGGGGGTGTGGCAGCAGATACACATCAGGCTGGTGGCTGCACCCCCAGTGAGATCATTTATATTTAAGAGAAAACTTGGGGAATAGGTGCGGTGAAGCCCTGGTCAATACTGTAATCTATCGCCTCTTAATCACACTGTGGCAGGTAGCGTGGCAACAGCAACTTGTAAAAGCAATCATATTAATCAGGGGCGGAGCTGAAGAGCCTAATATGCTGTCAGAATGAGCCGCCTGCAGGCAGGAGGGGAGATGGGCGATGGAGGGGAGAGAGCGCAGGGTTTATTGACAGCTGAAGGGAAGTACGAAGGAAAAAGGGATGAGATGGTTATCTGGCTATCTGCTCCTCACTCTCTCTTCCTTTCTCTTTTTGCCCGTTTTAATTTGTTTGAGTTTCTCACAGCTCATCTTTCGGGGATCTGGCCGTTGTATTTAATGTTCTATTCTGAGCATATGTAGAGGTGTTGAAGGGGAAATGACAGTGGTTTGATGCGGCCGAGCCAATTTCAGCTCATCCAGCTGCCGTTGGAGAATGAGGCTCTGGGTTTAAAGCAGGTCTTCAGGTCGGGCTTGAACCATGTGACCCCTGTGCTCTGGGTATGTGTGTTTACTTCTACGTGTATGGATTTATGTGCATACGTATGGGTGTCATGATCCGCGGGTGCACATGTGTCAGTTTTGTTTTCCTCGTTGACACAAGTTTGTGTGTCTGTCCCCCTCGACACCTCCTCCTGCGACACAGTGCATGTCATGTCCTCAACCCCTCCAATGAGAATGTGTCTCAGTGCTAATCCCCCACACACCAATAGAGGTGTGACAGGATACAAGGGGTAACCACCTGGCTTTGTGTCTCCTGGACCTTTGCACCGATTTACTGTTCTCACTTACAGTAAAGCCCTCTCAAGTGCTCTGACACCGGCTTCAAAGAGGACCTTCCACCGTGCATTTAAAATTAAACACCGCTCGCTAACATGTGCCTCGGCATGTACTCCAAGCTACCAGGGCTTGACAAGTCGTGTTTGGTTTACTGATCAAGTGTCAACTTTTACTTTGAAATACTTTCTTCCAACTCTCCTATGAAAAAGGACTTGTATTTCCCATGATGTCCTCCTGTCCCTCATACAGTTTCCTTCTCCGTCCCTCCAGGCTTCTCCTCCCTCTCTCTGGGAGACCAGATGAGTTTGCTGCAGAGCGCCTGGATGGAGATCCTCATCCTCAGCATCGTGTTCCGCTCGCTGCCGTACGAGGACGAGCTGGTGTACGCGGAGGACTACATCATGGACGAGGAGCACTCGCGGCTGACGGGGCTGCTCGACCTCTACGTCTCCATCCTGCAGCTCGTGCGCAAATACAAGAAGCTCAAAGTGGAGAAGGAGGAGTTTGTCACCCTCAAGGCAATCGCTCTCGCCAACTCAGGTGAGGGGCCTTCTGCGCGCTCACACACCCACTTAGGTGTCAGGATTTTTCTTTGAATTAAAACTACGTTTGAAACAAGCATTACCAAAATGAGTGGGTGATCTTAATAAAAAGAGGTATTATTTGTTCAATTGAATTTATAAAGCACTTGCATTATAAGAAAAAGTATTTGAAAGCATGATAGTAAATCATAATAACAAAATAATTGTTTTAAAATATGAAATCATCTTACAACCATATGCTCAATATAAATAAATGTGTTTATAATGTATAACATTCACAAATTAGAATTACTTTTAGAGGATTAACATCATTTTTGTTTTAAAAATATCTTATTATTCCTGCTTAATTTGTTTTAATCACATTGCAAAAGCATTATTGCCTTAGGTTGAATATAACACAAAACTGGGGAAGAATAACATTTTGTAGATTTTCTTTATCTGAAAATAAAGATAAATGCAAATAAATAAATGAAAACGCTTACTCTGAAATAACAGTATAATTAATATGCATGTGTATGATTTTCTAACCGATATCTAATAATAACTTAATAACATCTAGCCTCATGCATTCACATTTTTCCTGACTGGACCTTTGAGTAATGCACACTCAGTGTAATATCCAGGAACCCTAAAGTATTGTCTGACACAGATTCAGAAATGACATTTCTTAGTTTTTCAGGAGTTTTTCAGGGTAACCTTTAGTTTAGAGCGTGAGATGGAGAGATGGAGAGCAGATAAGGGCATTGTATGGGAAAGAGGGATGGAGAAGGGATTTTTTTTTAATTGAACACCTTCCGTGTTGTGGTATTTCACGAGCACTCCCTCGCCCCTCTCTTTTTCTATCTCCATAACAGTAGCTGCAGGGCACAGCAGCCACGGGAGATACATTTAGCATTTCATTAGGAGCACAGGGGCTGTCAATAAAATGTGTTAAGTCGAATGGAATGAGTATCAGGCAGTGATGGGTCTCGTTTGTTCGAATGCGAGGACGGCACAACGCTATTGACAGGCTCCTTTTGAGGAGGCAGGACCTGTCCCGCTCTGATCAATGCACGCTGGGTCACCGGGCCGCTTCCCCTTGTTTTGTCCGGGGCTGAAAAATGAAAATGCTGATGGTGAGCCTTTGCTTTCAGACAGAGCTTTAGTCGGGAGGAGGAGGAGGAGGGTGTCCCGAATGTTAGAACAAGGTCTCTGGGAGATCGCTCTCCCGGGAGCCCCCCTGCTCCGACAGCTGTGAAAATTCATAGCGATTGATTTTGTAATTAGCAGTTTATCAATCGGATCGACGTGGGCTCACTGATGGATTGCGAGGAAATTGTTTCTTCAAAGTTTTTTTTTTTTTTTAAGTCTGCCCCTCCTCCAAGGCTTACAGGCTGCATGTCTCCTGCCCATCTGTTGAGATGTCTCTATCACTCTTTTTATTTTCTCCTTTTTATTTCCCCCTCGCTGCAAAACATTCAATTATAATAGGTTCAAATCAGGTTTATTGCTTAAACGTGTTTGTGCATGTGGAAAATAGAGTTTGATTTGTAAAAAATGCAGCTTGTTAGGTTGTGAATCCAGCCTCTGTGACAGGAACAAGAGATAATTATGTCACACCACATCCTCATCGGAGATTTTTTTTTTCTTTTTTGCCTTTTGTTCTTCCAGCTTCCCCCCACCCTCCCCTCCCCTCCCGCATTCACTTTACAAAACGACCTACTTCATTTTACCACTGTGGATTTGAAAACCGTCAGGGTGAGAAATGTCTCAAGGTCTTGGGAATACAGTTGTTCCAGTCAATGAATTTGGGGCGAAGTCTGAAATCTGTTTTGCGTTTTTATTGTCCCGTGTGGTAAAATATGCACCGCCAAGGTGAGACGAGTCAGGCAGCCAATGACATGCCGCCACCAGAGTGCCAGACACCGGTTAACCAGTGAGAGAAAGTGCGACCCCTGACTGTCCCTGAGAGAGGCTGCGAGATAGAAAGACAAAGGCGAGAATGAGAGGAGAGCTGTAACATGATGTACAGTAGGATCAGTAAAAAACGGTGGCAGTGTAGCGAAACGTTATAGGAGCAAAGAACACCGGAGAGAAGCCAGACTGAAACTGTAGACCGCTCTAAAACTGGCCTCGAGGTGAGGGGGTTCTGGGCCTGTCTAAATATCAGAGGCACAGTCTTTGTTCAGTAGAAGCTAGACATAATATAGACAAATAAGAAATAAGCATCTACAGGGAAACAAATATTTGCAATTTCTTCAGTGCTATATTTAGACGGCTGGTTTTGTTCTTGCATCTAGCTGCGAAACAAACCCATTAGTATTTGTTTTCCCTCTACTCTGATGGTCCGAAACTCCTTTGAGGGAAAGGAAAGGAAATTAATTGAAAGGAAGTGTTGCATTCATCTCACGCTTGTTTATAGCGTCCAATTCTCTAATGGAGCCCCTTTCTTTTCCTTGTTGTTTTTTGTCCGTAAACAATCTGTCCTTTGGAACAGTGAGGTGTTTAATGTGTACTCGCTCAGAACAGATTGGGTGCTATTCATGCCATTGTTACTGCAGGATAACATTGATTTTCAGTCTCGCTGGTCAAGGGCCGTATGAATATCCCACCCAGTCCTCCCAAGACTAAATAAAGAAATAAAGCAGATGTTGTTAAATTCTTTTTTATGATCTATTCTTTATCTTGTCACGGTGTGAGTTATACTGATAATGTGTTCCCTACCTTACTGCTTCGGACAGAGCAGTAAAGATCAATCATGAGATTTAATTTTTTGAAAAATCCATTTACTATCATTCTTTTTATATTACCAGTGTCTCCAAGTGCAAACAACACTACAAGTTACTTTTCTCCTCTTGTCAAATTTCAAAAAATGCCATCAATCTTCATGCTCCTTTCTCTTCTTGTCCCGTCAGACTCCATGCACATAGAGGACATGGAGGCGGTGCAGAAGCTGCAGGACGCCCTGCACGAGGCCCTGCAGGACTACGAGGGAGCCCAGCACCCGGAGGACCCTCGGCGGGCCGGCAAACTGCTCATGACCCTCCCTCTGCTGCGGCAGACGGCCACCAAGGCGGTGCAGCACTTTTACAGCATCAAGGTGCAGGGGAAGGTGCCCATGCACAAACTGTTCCTGGAGATGCTGGAGGCCAAGGTCTGATCGGAGGCCAAGGTCTGATCGGAGGGAGGCTGGTGGGCCACGGCGACAGCAGAGGGCTGCGTTAGCGATACAGAAAGTGACTTGAACCAAGGCTGAGGGTCCCCAGGAGAAGGAGACCCCCACTGACTGTGCTCAGCAGCAGAGAGACTGACCTTCTCTCATCCCTCCCCCTGGAACCCTGGGACACTAAAGAAAAAAAATGCAAAACTTGGTTATTAGTATAAATATAAAAATGATGCAGATTAATTTAAAATATATAAGAAATACTATGTACAGTAATACTTTTTGTTGGTTTTTGTTAATTGTCAGTGGTCATGCTGTATATGATGAAGGACCCCTCTGCCCCTCAGCATCTTCAGAATAAGTAGTTGCCAGTTCTTGAGAGCAAGAAGATTCTCTTTCCGGAGAATTAAAAGTTCCTTAAGTTGATCTGAAGACAGCGGAGGTGTCATCAACCATAAACAGACTCACTTGTCTCAGTTGTGATTTTTTTTCCTGGACTTGACCAGGACGTGTATATATTTATTAATGGAAGACTGAGTGTACAGTTTAAAGTCTGGTGAACTTGGTGGCCATTTTCTCTAGTTCTCCTGGGATTAAAAAAAAAAGAATTAAAATGGTTACCTAAATGTGAACTCTTATCAGTTTAAATGTCCTTGGATATACCTCTCCAGAGCTGTGTGATCTTTGTGGATCTGTCTCATACTGGAAGACTTGCTGGTCCCATGTTTAACCGAAATAGCATAGGCAGGTACAATTAGTCGTCTTATTCTGTATTAACTCAGCAATAAAGGGAGCTGTGGAGAAGTCAGGCTTAACCTCCTATCTTTCATGTGTTCACGTGCTTTTCAATGCTGCTGTTCCTATACCATGCCTGTGTATCTCAGTCCCACCAGTGGGACACACCGCTGCACACTAGTGTTTCTCCTACCCTTGTAGCGGCTTGTGTCACGTAACCCATTGAACCCCAAATTTGGTCATTGTTTAAGCCCATGGAAATTGCCACTTGGCATGCAAATAGATGACCTGATTCGGGCTAGGTGAAAGATGATCAGCGTGTTTGGTGTGGCAGTATCAAAGGATTTATGCCGAGTGGCAGAAGTCCAGGAGATTCCTTGTTCAAACAATCAGAGGCCCATATGTCAACCGCTCTATTTTGGGCCCCTTTAAGCCTGTGGCAGAGTCATCCCACACACAGGGAGCAAGGTGCCCAGCATCTGCTCTCACCATTTTAGACACCTCTCGTCTTTTAATAGCTGTGCCTGCATTTATAGAGCTCCGACCAAACAGAGGTAAATGGCAGGTGCAGAGCGGGAGTGGTTGCACTTCACACTGGGTTTATTTTAACCCCAGCGGGAGGTTGTTGTCTGCGCGGCCGTACTGTAGACACACTTCTTCTTGACCTCATGTTGACACACCAGCCAGTGCAGAGTAACACTCCTCCACCCGGCCAAGAGGCAGGCAGGCATCTGCGAGGAGACGTCCGGATGCCTGAGCACGCACATGTGAATAGCTATGTAAGAAAACAAAGTGTCAGCACGCTCCTAAGGGTAACAGCAACCCAACAGTGTGTCAGTACAAGGTGTGATCCGCAGTGGGGGGGAGATCTGGGCCTCCCTTCTCCCTGTGTTTAGTCCGTTCCACTGGGTGTGAGTAATGCTGGAGTCCAGTCCAGCAGGGCCATGCCTCTCGTCTCAATATGAGAGAGAATGTGCTGGAGGTGAATGCTTATACTACTGAAGGATTTTATGTGATGTGATAAATTGTGGCACTGTCACAATAATATGATACTGTGATCAAAGGAATCCCTGACATTGCAGTAGGGTAGAGTTGCCGCCATGCTTGCGATATCAATGGCCAGCACTGATCTAGTGGCCGGCATGCCTTTTATATAGCAGCCTGATTGGCCACGTAATGCAGGAAGAAGACCCACTCCAGCACCCAATCACCCCAACTTGAACCAGCTGCTGTCCAGCTCAAAAGCTCCACAGTAGAGGGTGGCAATATAACCCGAGTTATTTTACTGTTGTGCAATGCACCAGGGACCAATTCTGACTGGAACCATGCTAAAAGCATGCTTTTACTTGGACTCTGCAGAATCTGTTCGTTATTAAGTGACATATTCTAAATCCCTCGGATCAGAAACATGTAAACTGTACAGCAGAAGAACTATATTTGCTCCACTGATAAAATACTTTTGTGCTTGTTTCAATAAAAGTGCAATATAAATGAAAACTTTTGCAGAAAATCTTTACAACTAGAATTTTGTAGTGGCCCAAGATGATCAGCCAAAAGAATAATTTTAACGGGAGTTCTCTCATCTCCCTTTCTTTCTTTTTACCTTGCAATATGGCACTGTGTTAAGTAAAAAAAGAACATGTCTTACATTACAAACTGTGTCTAAGTGTGTAAATATATCAGCGTCAGTACAGTAGGTTGCCGAAATACCATTGAAAATAAAGTATGCAGCGCTCTGCTGACTACTACCTCATTATCGTATTGTCAATATTTCTCTGATTCAACACTCACACGTCTGTGACATAACTGAGCCACCCATGTTTCCATCCAAAACCTGTTCCCCTCAGTGCTCCTGCCAAAATATTTGTAATGTATTTACTGATCTTCTTTTCCCACTCATTCTTCATAGATCTGTTTGTAAAGGTAAAGCATGCTTCACGTTGACCACACAACTTGGCCATCAGTGGGTTTGACACCCATGTTGGCTACTAAGCGGGTATGTGTTTTTATGTGTCAGAATTGGTCCCTTGATGACAAATTGCAGACAGGGGCAGGGGACTGATTTCCTGCTTCCGTGCTTTGAGTATTTATGGTGTGAAATATATCATTTGGCAATGATGTACATTGATATCTCTGATCGTTGAATCACCAATATCTGTGTAACTTTTACGTTTTGATTTTCAAAAAGGTAAAAGGATAAATGAATTAAATACTACCTGAACTCTGTGATTTTTTTTGTGTTTGGACTTAAAAACAAGTTTTAAAGCCAGCTACTAAAATGAAAAGTTATTTCAAACCGATTCAACCAGTACAAGCAAACAATGTTTAAGCTAACAGTAGATACAAGCAATGTTTCAAATGCTAATTGGCACATAAGGCTGATTGGAACGGCATTCGTTTTGAAAGTATTTGGTCACCAACCAAATAATTGGACGCGTTGAAATGTTTACATGATGAGAGTGCTAGAAGGAAGTTTAAGGAAGCTTTCTGTTATTACAGAATGAATGTCTGTAGCAAACCAAATGTCCTGGCAATTCATCAAAAATGATTTAGACATAAAAAAAACACAAAATGTCAACTTCATAGTGGCAGTGGAGAAAGTCAGAGGATAAATCATCTGGTAAACATGAATGTCTACAAAACATATCCTTTACATTTATTTCAACTGACAAGTGAACATTTTACCTGCTTATGGAGCTCCAGGAAAAGGCAAGGATCACCATTCACGCCATTTTGACACATTGTCTGGGTACCATGTATAACATTTCAAGGAAATCCATTTTATTGCTTTTGAGATATTCCTTTCTGGACCAGAGTGATGGACCAACAGCTAAATACACCTATATTATCATCTCTTGGCATTACATTATTTACCGTATAAGTAAATAGGAGAACGTTTACTATAACTATGAGCAACCTTTACTCTAACCCTTCCCTCGGCTTAGCATATTTATATGGCCATTCCCAAACACACAACACAGGGAGTTTAGCAATGAGAAAGAACAAAGAGCAGACCAGTGCTCCCAACAGACCCCAGATGGGTGGTAGTAAGAGGCACGCCAGTGGAAGATTCATGAAGGCCTCCAACCATCCAGCCACCCCCCCCCCCCAGCTACTGCAGGTCCAGGAGCTGTTGAAAATGGATCCGTCACAGGAAACAGGCAGACAGACACGCTGGTGGAGGTGGGGGAGAAGCGAGGGGCTGTAGCTCCATTATTTCAGGAAGCTGATATTCCAGGGAGTTAAAGTATTCCCTTCTCTATATAATTATAAGAGCCAATTTCCCTTTTTGAAATAATGTCTTGCTAACCAATTAATTGTAATAATCCTCTTTGTGGAAACAATGGCATCACAAGACAAGATGACTGGAGGATGAAAAGGGGAGGAAAAAAGAGGTCCCACACAAATAACATGTAGAGCACGGTCTGTGTGTTTTTAAAAGTAAAGTGCGACTCGTTTCCATTCAAATCCTCCATTTGGACCAGATATTGCCATCAATACGTTTCCCACAGATACAGTAGCAAGGCAATCATTTACCTCCATTGGCAGGTCAAAACACCTTTCATTAGAGTTACGAGGCATCTCATCAAGATGCGGCCCCTCGCGCAGCTGTATGACTGCTGTGTATTGCTTAAGTGTGTTTCATTATTCCCAAAGCAACGTTGATGATGGTGAGGGAAAGGATTACACGTCAGGGTGAGTGATTGGGTTTGAACAGAGCTGCTGCATACACTTTGTATCAACCCAGGGCTCAAATTACACTTAGGTTGAAAACGGAGCACGCAAAAGCCCAGGAGAGCTTGTGGCACAGAAATGAAGAGTGGGCCACCATCTCTCTCTCTCTCTCTCTCTCTCTCTTTCTCCCTTACACACAAACTTTTCATCTCTTTCCTTTGTCAAATTTTCTTTGGACCCCTCCTCCTTTTGCCTCCCCCTCCCCGCGCCCTCCTCCTTGTTTTTGAGGCACAACCATCCTTTATGGGCATTCTTATTGTTCCACTGATTCCGTTATGTGTATTTATTGCTCCATTTGTGAAATTGAAGGCACCGGCCGACAAGCCTATTACTATTCAATAACAGGAGCTGGGCATTTTCACAACCGTGGGCTATCAATGTCCCAGACAGAAACATTACGTCACATCAATTTAAAAAAAACGACAGATTGCTATATTGTTGTTGTGTGTATTATATTGGAGGGGAAATTTCACCCGTGTCCACAGAGAACACTGCGAGTGCCAGCAGTCAACAACGAGTCCCATCTTCAACAAAAGGACAATGCAACCGGCTCAAGAGTAGATCTATTTCCTAATAGATCCTGGTTACTGCCGTCCTGTACCTGTCCCAGTGGCGGTATCGGAGCCATGCATCCTCACACCTTTGACCCTGCCCAAGACTCTCTTTGGCTGATCAATATGCTGTCAAAGTGCCTAGCAGGCACACAGGCCGGGGCCATCTGAGATTTCGCCCTCTCATTGTCCATCTTCACTGTTTTAAGTGCATTTATCAGGTTACACGCCTGCTCTGCTGACCACTTAAAGCACGACTGAGCTGCTGTCCTAAAAAAAACAAGTGGCTACAGTAGAGCTTTGTTCCAGTTTGTCAAATGACTATGGTTACATTTTTTATCAGACCATTACACAATCACACATTGAAAGACAAGACTTCTGGTGTAGATTAAACACCCACTTTTTATATTGTCAAACTAAAAAAAGGATTCAATGAGACAATCCTGGGCCAAACTGTGGTACTGGTCCTTCAAAAGAGTTGATTCAGCTGATATGAAATGAAGCAAACCCAACAAGCACACCACACAGGATGGCTGAGAGGGTGAGACCGCACAACACTGCAGAGAAAATACTCCTTTTAGCTAAAATAACTTATTCCATTACACTTGAACATTGTAAGAACAGAAGCACTGTGAGAAAGCTGGTAACCCCACACACACACACACACACACACACACACACACACACACACACACACACACACACACACAATAACTGCATGTGAAGGGTTTTCTTCCTTCATTCCAGATTTATTTGCCCAACTGTATCTTTATCTGTGCTGCTCACTGATATGAAGCGATGGGGGGGTAGCAGAAATATTTCCAACTATCAGCTGAATGTATCTCCCTCCACCCAAGGAAAACACTGCTGTAGGATGTTGGGGGGCCTCTTCTTCCCCTACTGTTTTATTGCCTCTGCCATGTATTCACGCGTTCTTATGGGCTTTTCCAATTTAACCACTGGTTTGGAAATAATGAAGGTAGATAAGGAACATTGATAAGCATGGATACGTCCATCAAATGGAGAAAAACTCACACAGGGTGCTGTGTGTGTGCTCACTTCACAGGCGTTTAACACAATTACCCTGTCATTACGGGGGGTCGGGCCTGCGTTTTGAATTATATTAAGACATTTGCTTCATCTAAGTGTACAGGTGTGATTGCTCATATTTTCTGGGCATGTTTGGATCTTTAAAATCAGAACACAGATAATACAATATTTTTAATATCTGATATTTCGTTAGATTTGCTATTTTACATGATTAATTTTCCTTGTTTTTTCTTGCTAATCTTACTAGTCTAAAACATGAATGAGCCGTGATTTAACCAGAAATACACTTTGTCACATGTCATTTGCCAACTATCCTTCTGCACTATACAGTATCTCGATGGTACCGTGGAGTTCCTGGGGTCCAAAAGAGCAGCGGGGAAATGGTCAGGCTCAACTCCAGAGGGAAACCACGGATGCGCCTGACCTTTTCGGCATGTCAAGCAAAGGTTAGAAATCTCCACTGGCCTTAAAGCAAATGCACTTGTTTGCCATAATGGAGGAGGCCCCTGCCTTTTTTCAGCTAGAGACCAGGTCTGATCCCAAGAGAGTTCCCTCTGATGGAATCACACACACACACACACACACACACACACACACACACACACACACACACACACACACACACACACACACACACTTTATCTTACACAAATCATCCAAATATATTCATTTTGGCACCCCGTCATATCCCTTTTGTTGTGTCACTGGTGGCTCTCACATTGTCAGTTCAGGCAGACACAAAGGTAGCCTGTGTCGATGCCTGACGAGCATCAATACCTTCAGTGTGTCAGCGGCAGCAGGACTCTTCTATTGTCTTTGTGCAGTAAAAGCTCACATATCGGCAGGCATTTTAGGACACTTTTCAGTGGAATCAGCACTGTCAATGAGCGCAGTCAGGATGGATTATTGCAGAAATCCCAATAACAACACCCGGTGTGTGTGTGTGTGTGTGTGTGTGTCTGAGTGTGTCTCTTTGAGTGTGTGTACGTGTGTGCTATAGCTTGTCCCTGGAGCCCCAGCAGCGTTGAGAAACACTGCATATGGGGGCGTTTGAATGGCTGTGATTTGCTCAATAACTCTCTACAGTGATATGGCTATGATCATTGCCCAGCTGTACGGTGTAACATCAAATGAGCAAATTAGGCGTGCCTTTGTTCTAATATTGTTTTCCCGTGTCGCCCGCCCACCTTCAGCTGAACTGTTTATGCAGACCCTTCTCACCAACTTTGAGGAACTATAAAAAATGTAATCATTTTGAAAAACAAAGAAGGAGACACTTTTTTTATCGTCCACATGCTGCACTCTTTGATCATATAACACTGTCATTGTTTTGTCCGCACAGTCCAGCAGGTCTGCCTGTCGGCTGTTTAAAGGTTTACTGGCCCATGAATCGTGATTAAAACATCTCCTGTGAAAATGTTTACGGTTGTTGCAGTTTGTGCCATCCCCAACCCTCTAACACATCCGTGTCTGCATGTCTCCTCTCGCCCTCCCTACTCATTTCATCTGTAGGTGTGTGTGTGTGTGTGTGTGTGTGTGTGTGTGTGTGTGTGTGTGTGTGTGTGTGTGTGTGTGTGTGTGTGTGTGTGTGTGTGTGTGTGTGTGTGTGTGAGAGAGGGATAGGTGTTGGAGCAGTAGCAGAGGGAATATTACACAATCCTCTGTGCATTATTGTAATTAGATTTCCCAGGATAGCTCAATTAAGTCATACTGCTCCGGGGACCCGGTGGTTTGTGGTTTGACACTCGCTCACAAGGGGTCCGGTGTGTTAAGTAAGGCAGAGAAACACAAAATGAAAATGGTCACTATGTCCTTTTTAAGAGAAAGTTGGTCATAAATAAAAATGTCTCCCTCAACAAGGTGGCTTGTTTGTTTTTGCTTTTTTTCTGCTTGCACAGAGGGCAGGTAGAGGTAGAGCCCATTCTGCAGCTCAGCTCTGTTGCTGTTGAAGAATGAAGGACAGCACACAGTTACCCGAGGACAGGCGTGTAATGTAATGTTATGTATATTCTAATGAGAAGAGCTCCATCTATAGACCACCTGTTGAACTGCATTCATGAAAGCTGAGAGGCAGCTCCTGTGTGTTGAAGAAAATGCTGGTAGGTGGTAAATAATATCTATTTTTAGTAGCCACAGGATGGACGCTCAGTATAACTGTAGAGGTCAGATTTAAAAGGGCTGTCCTGGCTTCCTGTGATTATTTATTTGTATGAATGGCAACAAAACGTGAATATGTTTGGAGGAATTGCATGTCATGTGTGGTGACAAAGGGAGATTCAGCACTTTTGATGATATGTGGTTACATTACTGGTCTCAAGGCTGGCGCCGAGTTTGAATGCTCCAGTAACATTTCCTTTTATTTATATCCGCAGACCTTGGCTGAAATAAATGAGTTGAGACAAGTGTGAGGGGCCGGTGTTACGAACAATTTCTTCCTGACATCGGGAAACGAGTATGCGCAAGACATTCAACTCTTTCACTGCCAGTGGCTGACAGGCCGTCCCGGCACGGCAGCCGGAGGCCTCTTAAAAAGATTCAATGTCGGCATCAACGTGAAAGTCGTTGTGTCATTATCTTAAATCTTAACTATCCAGCAGGATGGAAGTGTGAGAGACAACCCTATCTGTCAGGGGTCGGCAGGAGATGTTTTATTCTCTGTGTACAGTGAGTGCCCCTTTCATACGCCGAGATTAGAAGTCCCAACCGAGGAAGGCGCTCCGCAAGGGTCATTCTGCAGCCTGCCTTCAATTTACTGCCACTTTTAATATTCTGTCATAGTTACATTTTTTATTGCCGTCTTTTATGACCATATCCTTATGTCCCGTGCTTATGAACTTTTCTATGCAAATCACTCACTGGAATCAAAAATGGAGTCCTGTGCTCTTTGTTTTCAGGCAGCTGAGGCGTCAAGAAAATCAGCTGCCTGCTTCTGTATTCCTTGTCATCAAACACTCCTGCTGCATAAAAGTTTCAGTGTATTCTCAGTGTGTGTGTGTGTGTGGTCCGGTGGATTGAAGGGCACAGCTGTCCAGACAAAACAACCGAAGGAATTCAGAATGACGTCAGTTTTTGAACAAAAGTCAGAAGTTGCTCCGTTCTGTGGTATAGTCAGCTGTGAGAACAAACAACAAATCCTGAGCTGAATGTAATGATACTGTCTGTTTCTTTTTTGTAGCGCTGCACATGGACTCACTGGGGACTAGTTTCTGTGAGCTCAACATTTGTACTTGCTTCACCTCGCTGTATTTTCACACTCTTCTTCCTCCCTGACGACCGCCCCGCTCTTGTTTTCTGTTCCTCTGAGGCTTGACAGGCCAGCGGGCGTTGGCGGGGAGAAAGAGAGAAAAAAGAGAGGAGCGGAGGATGAGCCGGAGATTTACGACTGTATGGTCCTGCCACTTTGAGGATGGAGTTTATGAATACATTGAGATTTTGTCCTCTGACGCTGCTGTCCTGTGTGCTATAGGTTACAGCACTCTACGCAAAGACACAGAGAGCCATGCCTTTTTTAATCTGCTGCAGTATGGATCATCCAGCCAGCCAAAGGGGGGGGGAGACAACAGAGGCTGCTGGGAGACTGACCAGCGGCCAGAAGGACTGGACTATTGTCCTGGTGCCATGGTGACTGGAACCAATCAATATTACATTAGTATGATCGTGCTATATGGATACAACTAGCTCTGTGTCTGTGTCTCTGTCCCACACACAGACACATGGGCTCTTAATGATAGTTATTTGATTGGGAAAGGTGCATCGAGGAGAGGGCCGACCTGACCGGGTGATGTGTGGATGTGTGGAGGGCCCCTAAGTGCTCATGAATGGCCCTAATGAGGGTAGAAAATGGAGACATAAAGAGGGAATGGGTACACTTTTCACTTTAGTCTGACATACCGTTGCTGCCCCCCAAAGCCCTTGAGGGGGCATTTGGAGAGGGTGCGACCATGCTTCAAATCCTCCTCCTCCTCTTCGGACTAATTGTTCAGGATATTGACCTTGGGAAGGAGGAGAGAACGAGGGGAGGGAGGGGAAATCGGGTAAGGGGTTGAGGTGGCTTACAGTTCACGCCGGTTCTTTGACCTACAGAGAATTTATTCCTTCCTCACACACTCACAGTTTACAGTATTTACACTGTTTTGTGGCCATTTTGGAAGTAGGAAGGATCGAAGAAAAAGGAGAGTGGCGTTAATCAAAATGCATCAATGAATGTGGCATCATAACTGCTGGAATCAATCACTCCAATTTCAGGCCTGATTTTCACCCCATGTCATTGATTTGGAGCAAACACAGCACTATTGGATCCATGCGGGAGAAAGCGAGGGTCTCACACAAACACAAATAAACATCCCCACCCCCTGTCCCTTGCCCTGACCCTGATCTGTGTTAGACAAGTTCACCATCCTGTTCTTCCTCAAGTCCCAGTCAATTGGTATCAATACGCCGGACGACAGGGGCTAGAAGGGGAGTCGATGAGGGGCTGATAAGCAGCGAGAGGCTGCTTTGTTTTAGTAATGACGGCTTAAACTAACGCCCACCGGCCCTTCCGTTAACCCACAGCCTCACCTCAAACAACATGCTCTCATCAATAAAAAGGGACAGGCACAGAGTATGGACCCTCACGCAGAGCAGTGGATGATGAGAAAAAATACTTTTAAAATGTTGGTGGTGAATGTTGACTATGTCGTGTAGAACTTTACAGGACACTTTTAGCATTGAGCCTCTGCAGGGTTTTATTTCTCAGCATTATGAAGAAATTAGAAATCTATAGGTTTTGGAGCAGTAAAACTTCCCCTTTTTTATTTTGCAAGCTGATTAATTGCAAGCTTAATGGCATTTTATAATGTTACATTAACACATTAACGATTTAATACTCTTGGTTCTGCAATGCAATATCCAAAGTTCATTAGAAGTAAATCAGATCACATTACTGATGGCGCTGTGGTTATTGAAAGTGTAATTCTGATTTATATCTCAACAAGATTATGTATTATCGGGGAAAATCAGGGATGCACCAAATGTTTTATCTGAGGTGACTGCACATGAGGTTGTTCGTCTCCAAAGTCAAAGTCAGTGCTATGTTTTGTGTGTGCTCCCTCATCCTTCCTGCCTCCGGCTGTATGTCAGTACAATCAGCAAACAAAGCTAAAATATTCCTTCTCACTGCTCTACATGCTGCTGTTTTTAACAGATAGTTTAAATGTTACTCTTATGTCACTCTCAAATTTAATAAAAACCTCCCTGCTATGCATTTCTTTCCCCAAATTATTGATGTAGAGACCTTACCAGCACTCGAATGTCACATCAAAGGACCTGCATTGTCATTTCACAATTTTAATTGACTCATACTCCTGCTCACAGTGTTAATTTTACAATATGTAGACAGGGTTTACATACATAACAAAGCACTACAATATAAAAGTGTGATGTATTTATTACATTAATATGTGAGGTGGTAGAGTCATGTTTTCAATGGATCATTGCCCCGGTTAGCATTTGAGCATAAAGGCTTTGACCACTTGCTGGCAAACAATAGCCTTTTTACTAGAAAGCCCTCCTCCTCCCCTATGACAGGCTTTTATGACGTGACAGTTGCACTATACCTCCACAATTACTTTTCAATTAGCGCGATGAACATTTCCAACACTGCGGCGCAATTATTTTATAGCCCAGTGTCTTAGCCCATTAATGGTGCTAGCAACAGCACGGGAAGTGATAAACCATCTGGCCAGGCTCCCGAAGAGATAGAGCACACTTAATGGAGTGAAAAAGTAAAAGCAATTAATGTCACATTAATATAATGATAATAATGCCTTCCCGTACAGCTCTGGCAGGCAGAGCAGGCGACTGGGACTGGGAAGGCGCTTATAAGCACCGCTAAGCTGAGGAGAGGAGCTCTGCTGGGACTCTGCTGAAGCCCCAGACAGCTCGCAGGACGTGAAAAACAAGCTCCCTGCTCCTGCTGCTGCAACGTGAATAGAAACTCCAGCCAGGAAGAACAAGTCTGAATGGAGAGGGAATCGGATATGGTAGCAAGTAGTCGATGCTGTCAGACGATTAATATGTGTGTGCATCTGAATTCTGAAAATGGCGGGTATTAAAGACTGATTCATTGCTGCAGAGCTACTATGGGATCACACAAGAAGAAAAGTCTCTTTGAATATTCATGCAATCAATTTGACTGATTATAGTTTTGGAATAATATGTTAGCATGTATGCTTACAAATAGGGTGCAAAAGGATTAGACTAGAGAGCCAAAGATCTGATTGCTGATGTGGACGTTTGGACAGTTTTAAAGGAAAACCACATGACTGCAATTACAATTTTCTTGGTGTACTTTCCTAGAAAACATGAAATAACGTTCAAGAAGTCAGAACTTGTGCTTGTGTTAACAATAGTGAAGTCACTTAGATGTAGCTAGTCCGAGCTATGGAATAATAAATCATCCATCTATGTTCACTTTGCCCACACAGCTATTGTTACCCTTGGGGTGTGCATAAACTACATGTTATGAACTTCTTTTTTTACAAAAATTGAAGATTATCTGTAATCTTATCGGGATCAGCCAAAAGAAGCAGGTAAGTATAGATTATTGGCTGAAGAAATCCATATTGTGCATCCCTACCAGTAAATGCATGTGTATTATTGAGGTGCGTAAATAAGTATGAGCTCAGAAGCATTGGGGTGTGTTTCATTATGTTTAAGTGTGTGTGTATGTGTGTGTGTGTGTGTGTGTGTGTGTGTGTGTGTGTGTGTGTGTGTGTGTGTGTGTGTGTGTGTGTGTGTGTGTGTGTGTGTGTGTGGCAGCGCCTGTCTCAGGAGTAGCTCCCCTGTCCTATCTCCTGACCCCTCTGTGTTCCCGCCGCCCTGCACTGTTTGTGTTAATTCCTCTACATCTCCAGGGTGGCTTACATTAGAATATCTTAACCACTGGGCAGCATTAGCATAGCGTGATGGATGCCGCTGAATCTCCATGCCAGATAATGTCCACATTTTGCATTTTAAACTAAGCTACGCTATGGACGTGCTATCCATTTTCACAGGGGGAAATTAGGTCCTGGTGGGAGAGCGCCTGGCACTCTGTCATCCCAAGCAAAGCTCCCTGCCCAGGTTTTATGACACCTCCGGGGCACCATACAGAGACAGGTTGAGGGTCATTGTCTAGCACTGGTCAGCTGTGATGTCACCTAAACACTTAGTAAACTTGGGTGTCAGTTTACTGCACTTGTTTTTTTTTAAAAGCTTGCCAAAGTTGGGGATGGAGCACTTGCGTTCCGGCGTGTCCGCCATCTTTCTGCAACACACGTTTTGTTTCCTTTCATGGAGTTATTTTCGAGTGAAGCGTGTTAAATCATGCATAATTTCCATTTTAATCCGAATAGTCAGGCAGACGACTTGTGTGCATATGTCTGCGTGCAGCCAGACTGCCTTGGCTGTGAGGGAGTGTTGATTTCCGTTACAAGGCTGTTGCGGCCCCCGGCAGTTGATCAATAGGAATAAATCAGTGGGCCCCTTTATGTGACATGAGATAGTTGTACATTTATAAGCCTCTTTATGAGATAAGATCTCAACACTTGAGCTTGAGTCATACACAAGGAAACACACTTACGCGTGGAGAGCCAGGTCCTCGCTGCTTATTAAGCAACAGAATAACGTGTCTGTATACTTTGCCCGAAGTGGGATGTTCCTCAATAAATATCCACATACAGGTTATTATTTTGTATCCTTATTGGCGGCGATAACAATACTAAGAAGGGGAATTACCAATTGCAAACCTTTAAATCCGATTGTAGGAAACAAATGAAAATGCTATCGTTTATACAAGCCCTGTTGTTAGACTAAAAGAGCTCCAATGTTTGTAGCATATAAAAACACTATCCATATGTGTGGAATTTGAGGCTCATTGATTTGTCGTCTCCTTGCTTTTCTCTTCACACAAGCATGAAAGGCATTGCTGTGCAGGCTAGTAATTCTGTAATGTTCTGCTAATTACGTTTGACTAATTATGATCCTTTTATATGGCAATATAAGCTGGGAGTTTCCCCCCTTATTACGATATAGGTCTTCGCCCTGCTTCATTGATCATGATTTCATACAGAGGCCTCCGTTTTCTGTTTATTTTCTAATTAAATATTAGCTTTAACCACTTTGGTGGGAGATAATTAAACTATTACAATACCCCCAACTCCCCTACCCCACCCATTGACCGCTCAAGAATGTGATCAAGTGAGACTCAAGCTTTAATTAGATGCTTGGACATTAGTGTGCTTTTTTTTTTCCTCCAGGTTAGGAAAACCAGGCAGGATGCTTTCAACACCAAGCACATTGACTGAGCTCAAATTACATCCGCCTTTAAGTAGCGGATTGATTGGGGAAGGGGAGGCTGTCTTTACGAGCTAAGTGTTTCTGAATAGAGCTGCAGCACATACCTCCTCTTCTGTCCTTTCACGTGCCCCATAAAGAGAGCTCCCCTGGAATGGAGCGTGGACTATGTGAAAAACAGGAGGGATAATTTAACAACACACGTGTAGATGAAAAGGGGGGGGGGGGTGAGTGCGCCGTGGCAAAGACAGGATGTCTCAACAGAGAGGAAAAGAGAGGAGTTTGCAGAGAAAGGTGTGTGTGTGTGTGCAGGAGGGGGGGGGGGGGGGGGGGGTTGGAGGTGGAAAGCAAAGTGCCACTGCGCTCTCTTTCTCTTTCTCCACACATGATGGATAGCAACAGTAGGGAGAACAAAACCAAGCATTCCTCATGCTGTCACCACAATGAAACAGGGACATAACAGGATTTGGTCACAATGCGAGCGGAGCACTTCAGAGAGATGCCAGGCCATCATGCCACTTCTACTGGAAGTCAAAGACTCCATCCATCACGTATAACGTCCCCTTAACATTTGACTGGGGCTGGCGCTGCTGTCTTCCCTGGGACTTCCTGCTCCAACACACCAGTCTGCGTGATGAATTTATTGCACTGGCCATTGTTTTGCTGGTGTTGTTATTTCATTGAGTTGTTAGTTGGAGTGTAGAGCATTTAATTTCCTATCTGAGATGCAATGAAAATGCACGTAAGTACAAGGTTAAGCCTATTTGGATGATTATCAGGATAATACTAATTAACCTGAAAATCATTACATGTAATTTGCATATTGTCCCATGCATAGACCCAACAGCAGCTTAGCTTGGTGTTCACACAGGAAACACAGGAAACATTTATTGTAGATCCATTTGTCCAAAGAAAAAAAATCATTAAAATCTTAACCAGAAAGCAAATACAATGATTTAGCAAAAGCTCAAACTATTTGTTGTAAGCCTTCAGACCCAAAGAAATTGAATTATTTTGTTATGTTTAAAATGTTCTCAAAAAAATGTTGGTACACTATGCTGACCTTCAGAATGAAACTGAATTGACACATCAGAGGTAGGGACTTATCTGTCTCTGCATCATCAAAACTGCAATGTTAATAATGAAGCCCCTTGCTTTTACCATTACATCTTATTTTATTGGTTAACTTAATACCTCTTTATTATGGGCTGTATTCTACATCCAGGGAGCGCAGAGCTAGCAGGTGTTCCTCCTGTTTTCAGTGCTAAAAGATCAGCTCTATCTATAGTGGTGGGCTGTGCTCCTGCCTGTAACGTGAAGCCCACCAAACGACTACACAATACGAAGACTACGTGGGAGGACAGCGTTTACAATCAGGCTCTTGAATGGCTGGCACCAGGTGATAAACATGATTGTGTAATGCTCCTGAATGTGATAATGTGAATATTGTGCTGTGACGAGCGGCGGTGGGGGCAGGTGGCTGTTGAGGTGGGGGGGGGGGGAGAACTAGAAATGAGGGATTGGAGGAGGGGATTGTTGAAGGGGGAGTTGCATTCTCAAAATTAAAAGTTGTAGCCTATTAGTCTGTGTTTGGTAGCTGAGCACGCGCCCATGCCTAACACGGCTGCTAATAGGAAAAGATGTGTGGAAGTGTATGATTTATGGTTGCACGCAGGCAGGGGTGGAATAATTTGGTGCAGAACGGATACTTACTGAACGGCAACAACTCGGCTACTTATCCGTACTTTCTGGTGATAAATTAGCTCTTGTTTAAAGTAGCCGGAGACCCATTTTTCATTTTGATTACTACACTTGATATCTCTTTCTTTCTTACTCTCTCTTTGTCAGCAGTGGTTTCTTAGCATTTGTGTGTATGGTTTGGGTTATGTGTTTGTGTGTAGTCAGCCCAGCCGCTGGTCCTGGCCTTAACCCCTCGTTGACTGCGGTGGCTACTGCAGCACTGTCCCATGTAAAAACATGGTAACGTTGTTAATTGTGAGGAGACAAAATCTGGCCAGAGTGACATGGCTTTTCTCATTGACCGTGAGCTGTCCTGCTGCCAGCTGGATGCAGGGCTCCTGTCAATCAGCGGCCGACCCCTGCCGGGACCTTCCCCTGCTCAGACAAGGTTCCCATTGATCCCTCCGTCGCCCCTCTGACAGGAAGCAGCCTCAGTGGGGGAAATAAGCAGGTGAAATATTAAGTTATAAGTCAGCTTCCAATCAATAAACAGAGCCAGGAGCGGGAAGGGGCAGGGCCAAGTCTCCACAGCGGGAGCCCTACCAGCCGGGGGGTAATGCGATTGAGGTCTGTGGATCACCCCAAAGACCTGCAGGCAGAGCCCAAACCATCCCTCCACTCCCTGACTGGGGCCATCACACCGAGTCCACTGCCAAGTCCTACAGCGCTGGCTGGCACTCGCTCTTATTGTCCTCTGTTTGGCACTGCCACCCATGCCAGTGCCCAGGCAGAGCTGGACACTCTACAGACGGCATAAATAAAACATATGAAAGCTGTAATGAGAAAAGAGCTTCAGGGCCAGCAGAGCCAAAGAGCAGCGCCTATTGATATACACAGATAGACAGCTCCACAGAGTCTAGTACAATTACAGCGACACAGGGCTTTAGAGCCAACAGCTCCACCCTTAGTTCTCACGGAGAGCTGCAGCGTGACATTGATCACATGTCAGCATGCGTCTCAACTCCATTGTCCTGAGTAGTTTGTTTGAACCGGTGAATCTCTGGCCCCGGGGTTGGATAGCTTGGCAGGTGTCAGCGGTTATCTTGGCCTGTCTTCTGTGGACAGGACAAGTGAGGAGGTGGTGCCGAGCCCCTGTCAGCCCCCTCCCTGTTAGGCCTGGAGGGGGCAGGGGCAGGGGCGTGGGGGCAGCAGGGCAACTCAAAGAAGGCCCTTTTTTCCTGCAGGGCAGCATCTCCGGGGCAGGATCCTCCAGCCCCCCCCCCTCCCCCCTCCGTGCTCGTGCTGCTGACTGACAGCTATCTTCCAGCTGCGGGACATGCACCCCACCAACCCACCGCTGATAAAATGTTAATGTAATTAACAGATAATGGCTGTTGTTTTTAGCTGTCAATACTCGGACTGGGAAGGGATAAAGGATTGGAGCTGCACAAAGTCACATTCAGATATCTGCCAGCCATTGTAGAATTCAATTATTTCGGCAACACTACCCCCACCTGTCTTCAGCTACTAACCTCCATCCAGTGCCCCCGACACCTGCCCTTATTGCATAGAGGCAAACATCTGATTGTCTTCATGGGATATTGACAGCATTTCCATCTGGCCTGCTGTTTGAGCCAGCTGTTTAGGGAAGACAAGATTGTTCTCTGGCCATCCATGGTGAACTTTTTTTTTTATATTCAGCCATGTCTTCCTACTTGCAGCTTTGAGATCATAAATCATGTGACTGAGGCAGGCCGCCTTAGGGCTCCTCTCACCTCGGACAGCGCGTCGGACACAGACGCACCTAGCCAGCCAGCCGGCCCGCCACAAGACAAATGTATTTATATTTGTAACCAAAAACACAGCGCCTATCAGGACATGGCCAGCGCTTTTTTGGACATCGGGCTGCCTGACTATTCTGGTATTTTAATAAGTATCAAGCCCAAACAAGATTAGGCGCTTCCAGTTTACGAAATGTCAGTGAAGGCAGCGCTATCACTCATAATAAATGGGCTTATGCAAACACTGGGGTTTTTGCCATGCATAAGAGCTTGTTTGGTGTGCACCACGGTGATGCTGTATGCTGATATGCAATTATTCTAAAGAGTATCAAAGTTCAGGTGTGAGTCTACCATCTTGTAGAGCGGCGGGGGATGCTCTGAGCCACTACAGATTACCCAAGGAATATTCCATGAATAAAGAGTAAACAACTTGGGACGATAAGGGGGGAGCTTGAGAGTATGATAAAATACATTCCATAATAGATGGTGCTCTGTGTATTCATATTTTGTTTTTGGTCCAGCACTATAGCTGATATGAGTGATTATTCTCAGCCCTACCCTCAGCTGGATTTGGGCTTAACGATGTCAGACTGGAACTTTGATCAGTCCATCTCAAGTGTTTGTGCCCCTGCTCCCTAATTAACCCAGTTTGTATGTGCTAATGACACCTAATTATCATTTGTGTAACAAGATTGCTCTCATTGCCATAATGAGAAAAACTCCTTCAAATGTTGCACCGCTTACAAGCGGGTTTCTGCCGTTATTAGCGGAGTGTTTATGCAATCACATCTAATTGAAGTGTTAATTAAATCAGGAATACCATTTTGACAAACAAAGAGGCTAAGTAGTGGGAGTTGTGCAAAAAGCTAACACCCGTTTCCCCTACCAACAGTCACTGTAGGTAACCCTAAAAACCACAACGCCTTCAGCCCCACCTGCCCCCCCTCCACAGCAGCATCCACACCAGAAGAAGAGCCAATCAGGGTTGATTGGCACTTTGACCGGCTAGTGAGATGAGGCGCCTTCCTCCCACTGCTTCAATGTAATTGCCATGCACAAGAAGGTGGGAGGGCCGCGGGTTGTTGACCTTGTTCACATGTCAATAACAACGTAACTCTGGGCAGGGGTGATCTCAGGTGACCAGATACACACAGGACAAAAGGAATTATCAGTAGTCAGCAGGCAGAGGAAGAACGCATTATAAGCATATTAAGTAGATTGACATGTTTAGATTTTCTCTAGGATAATCAGTGTCGGAAACGTAAATAACTAACAACTAACTACATAGTTGTTCAAATACATTACATAATACATACATTATTATATTTTAAATAGTGATTCAAGTGTGTGAAATCACATTTGACATTTTATTTAAACACTAAAACTAAAGTTTTTCTAAGACTTTTGTGTATTATTATTTGTTATTCTGTATTGTATACATTGTCATTTCGATTTTTTTTTCCCAGTAGCTTTAGTTAAAACAACTACATTTTCCTTAATGTGGCTTTGCTGTATTTTAACTTCTTCCAGTGTGAAGTTATTGGTAACTTGCAAAGCTAGTCTTATCATATCATGATATAGGCTGTATTATGACTTGCTGTGAAAGAAGCTTCACACACTTGTTTTTGTAGGCTGAGAGGGAACCGTTGCCTACTCCTTTCAAATAATTGCTGAAGTCAGAGTAAAGGAGATTATAGCTTATGAATTTATATTATGTATTATCATATTATAAATATTATGAGTCATGGTAAAAGCTTTTAAATAGTAGTTGAATATAAAATAATGTGACTTTTACTCATGGGTTTGCAAACATCCTATAAAAAGGAAAAATTGATTTTTCCTTTTAGCTATTATGAACAAAGTATGGGTAGAGGGGCTGCAGCTATTCTGAAGATGCTTTTATCAGCTAAATGTAGTCAAATACTGTAACTTCACATATAAAGATATTGTGTTTTTCAAAATCCTATTTGAAGCACAAAAGACAAACTATTCCAATTTACTATATCTTTTAAAATAAGTCCAAAGTCTTTGGTTAATATATAAACTGAGCATCTGTGCATAAACTGAGGAAAATAGACAAGCTATTGCTCCTAACATATCAAGAAGCCCATGTTTAAATCAGTTATCTAAAGCTACTCTACCATTTTCATTTGGAAATGAACCCCATCATTGCCCTATTTTGGTTCATTAACTATAAAATTGACATAAATGGTTATGTTTCCTTAACCTTTTGACGTAATAAATGTTAATACATCAAGTATACTGTGGGGCAGAACCTGAACGGTACAAAATATAAAGAATAGTCAATTCACTTTTTGATACATGTACCAAACAAAAATGACCTAGTTACAACGGTAAATAACCTACATTTAATCAATTCGGTCAATCCGAATAAATCTACCAATAAAGGCTAGTTCGATCTGAATATCTCTAACAAAAATGATGAATAAATACCTTTTTTTAAATATATCCGAGACAGTCGAACAATAACATAAAAAATCCTCACTTACATTTATTCAGTCTTCAACCAGTTGACTTAAACATCAACATTTTGTATTAATCTTTACGGGAAAAAAAGATTGTGTTGCATCTACGTTATTAGTTTTGTTTTAGTTCAAATAAATCAAATGAATGTAAAGGTAAAATGCCCTTTATATCAACCCGTATGCCTACATAACATGTAAAGGCAGAATAAATGGATTAATCCAGTAAGTGTTGGAGCTACAATCAGTTTGCATACTTATCCCCGCTCTGCTCTCGCCTTTCACTGCCTCAGTAGGATGATCCATTTCTCTCCTCTGTCTTTACGTTCCTATCCCCCTCCTCTCAATCTCATTTCATACCCCAGTCATTATGTCTCTCCCCCTTCTCCCATCCTGCTTCCGAACAGGACCCATTGGCCCTGATTAATCTGCTGCATTTGACTTAATGAGAGGTCATTCACATATCTGATCACAATGGCTACAGGAATCAATGATAGATGGCCACTTGGCAGAAATACTGAGGTGCTGAAAAAAACCAACTGAAAACTATATTACACATTCCTCCTCTGCACTGTGTACCCAAGTGTGTTGTTATAGCCCGTGTAAAATATCTATTTCTAACCTTTAAAAAGCTCAGAGATTGCTTCTTTTCACTTCTCTGGTATTATTGTCCATGCCTGCAACTCAACTGTGCTATTTAGATTCTCAGTTCAACACTATTGAGTCAGATAAGGTGAGTGTTGTGACTGAAATATGTGTTTGTGTGTGTTCAGATGAGATACACAATAGGTCAGTCAATAATATAGTATTGTGATACACACATCTGGAAAGAGAGACATATAGCAGGTGCGCACACACGCAGAAAAAACCTTCAGTTAGGAGATTATGAATTGATTTCTTCCGCCCTATAAAGCCCATGTCTTCCTCGCTGAATGCAGTAATGTGTCCACTTGACCTTTCTTGGTGGGCTCCTTTCTGGTGAATTGACTTCTAAGTGTTTGGCCCTGGCCTTTTCAGCACTGTGGGTGTCCTCCGTCTGCAGTGTGGCCTGGCTGGCAGACATCAGCAGCCTGTCAGCACATCACGCTGCCCGTACCAATGCAAACGTACTCGATCTCACACGCACAAACACAACTGCGCCGAACTGCTGATACAGAACGTAGAAGGCCTCAAATGAGAACAATGTGTCCATCTCTGGCCATGACAATGCACGCAGCTTTTTAGAATTGCACACGTGTTGCATGAGATCACCTCTTGACATTTTACTTAGTTGACCTACAGCATGTAGCCTATTAAACGGTTCGGTATATATAGTTCTACACAGCAGACTAGCCTGTCACACACCCATTCCACCACATTATGCAGAGTGAGACATGTGTATAGAGTATTTGCTGCCATTGAATTTCCTGGTCTTTGTCCAAGTGCCATCTCAGGCCCATGGAGTGTGGTGGCAACGAGACTGGTCAGTGACACAGAGGTCCCGGGCATCTGAACTAGCATCTGTTGTGGACGGCAGCAGCACAGCGTCCGCCCTGTCCTCGCTGTTGGCCCGACACCATCCCACACTATCCGCTGTCTGTCACACTCGGCGCCCTGCAAAGTTAATTGTGAACTGGAGTGGCGCGTTGGGGCCCTCTCGCTAAGCAGCCCCTAATGACAGGCAGAGAGACAGCTACACATGTTCGCTAGCTCTCCCTCTGGAGGAGGCTACAGATAGCGCTCCGGCACAGACACTGACCTGTCACAAAGCTGTCAGCAGCCAGCCTGTCAGCCATGCAGCCCAGCACGCAGCCCAGCTATCCCAGGTGCTCGGCTGACAATCTCAACACCCTGTTCTGTCGGCTGCTCTGCCAAGCCTGCTGCCGCTAAGATCCATTAAGGCTTTATTCAAAGCTGTATTGGGCACTTCATTATCAACACACCTAAGAGGGTGTGGGACACACATAAACAGCACTTCCCATGCTTTGAATTGCTGTCCCGAGTCTTCCAGAGTCGCTGTTGTTCAGTCATCTTGTACTCTGGTGTTACATTTTCTGAAAACTCCCGTGTTCCACTTGGTGTCCCTTGTTAAGATGACTCCTGAGGTTTGCGTTTTGTGTTTATGAAGGATTCTCCTGGTAGTGTAATGGAGCTCAGTACAGACGTATGGAACACATGTGCTAATATCTCCTCATAGGAGCCCAAATGAGCCATTACAGGAGCTAATCTGACAGGCATACCACATTCAGTTCCCCATCTGCCAGCCGCGGTGCTGAGAGCCACGGTGTGTTCCTCCAGAGTGCAGGCCGGGATGGATGGGCCAGATGGAAAACACCCTACTTTAGACGCAAGCCACTGACCATGGATGCAGAGAGATACAGGGAGTAACAGGACGACTGAGAGCAATGGCACACCACGGATGAATCACCTGGTGAAGTTTGGGAGAATCAACATCCACTTCAGCACAGTAGTTGTTATGTGAATTACTTTTCCAGAAAGCTGTGGTACCATATCTAATGTTGGCCTTCTGCCTCTACCCCTTCTATACAGTTTCTCGGGTTCTTCCACACGCATAACCCATGGAGAGCAGGAGGGGAAAATGTGGAGGGAACAAAGGGGCAATATAGGCTGCTGCCTACCTCTTGGGGAAGAAGACATATAACATTAATGGTATCCGTTAACATCTCCTTAACCCCAATCCCCCTTGCTTGCCGAGCACCTCCCATTCCCTTCTTTTCCCCCTGCAGCCAACCGCAACCCACTCACAACCCCACCATGGTCCCCTCTACCTCCACCCCCCTCAGGCTCTGCTCCCTGGGGGCCTGTTTGTTTCCCTGCCAGGGGCACAGGCGGCGGAACACTGATGAGGTGCTCAGGCCACCGTGAAATGTGCCATAACCTGCCAGCGCAGGGGCCTGGTGAGATTGCCGTATTTACTTTTTAATCTGGCCGCCTTAATACATGCGATAAAAACTTTGTCACATTAGATGGTGACAGATGGGCCCGGAGATGTTATTACTGGTCGGGGGAGGCAGAGGGGAGATGGTGTTAGGAGGAGCGGGTGTGGGCTGGGAGCGCAGGGCGGCGGGGTGGAGGAGAGGGAGAGAGGCAATGCCCCCAATCACGATAATTTTTCATCACCCCAATTACATTGTTGAATGCGTCTCGGCGGTGGCATGTGCACACCCAGCCCTGGTGCTGGGTAAAGAGCGAGGCAGGGAGACATAAATAAAGATAAAATGAGGTGCCCTAGGTCTTCTATCCCGCTGACTACTCCTCTGCCATCTCTCCAAACTGATGGAGGCCCCGTTTAAATGAAGGGTAAATCTTATTTAGATAAGAGAACTGAACTGCTGCCCGGGAACGAGAGCATCATTGTTTGTTACTGATGGCTGGAGAGGTGGAGGGGAGGAGGCAGGGGGAGGAGGGGAGAGGGGCTGGTCTTTGCATGTTCTTATGCTATAAGAGAGATTGAATGTTGTTTGTGTGTTTGCAGGCAACTACACACAGAGAATATCTGTCACTATACAGATAGACAGGTATGGTTTGTGCATGTGAGTCCCCTGGTAATAAAATCACATCGTAGTATATCCATCCTTATGTCGTTTCCTATCGCGCAGCTCTTTGATCGTGTATTGCATGAAAAACAATATCAAACTGTATCTGTTGTTTATGGCTTTTCTTGATAGCTGAACATCACAATGTGTGTGTTTGTTGCACAAACATTTAGTTTGAGCCATTGAACACACAGCACTCGGCTGCCTCGAGCAGCACAAGTTTAGCAATTGTTTTCGTTTTTGTAATTGTAGTGGAAATGAAATAAGAGTGTTTGTGACATGAGTGCTTCAGGTAATGAGAGCCTGAGAGCAGCTGGGAGGCTACGGGTCTGCGTGCGCATCATTAGGAGCTCAGAGGCTCCCAGGCTCCACGCTAGCGTAAGCCACTAATGAAAAGAATGTAGTCACAGATCTCATTTTTCAGGCAATTCTTGTGTAAACTGGAGATTTTCCAGTGTATGCACAGTGGAACAGGGGGCCCCACATAAATCACACAGGCTGGCTGCCTCCAGTAAAGAAAGAGGGGGTTTGAAGCACATGCTAACCACGCAGACATATGCTGCAGGAAACTGGAAATCTGCAGTGGCACAGCCAGTGAGGCAGCCACTCACAGCACCTACACCTGTCTACACCCCCACCCACTTCTCCCCATCTCTTCTAGCTCTCTATTCATCTCCACTGTGCTGTCCAACAGCCCAACCCCCACCCTCCCCCACTCTAACATCCCCCTCCTACCCGCAGGCAAACCAACCAGCAACGCCTGCATGCAAGCCATTGAAATGGGTCATTTTTTAATTAAATACAATATTAATTACTGCGAGCATCATTACCGATATGTGAGATTTGACTAATTAGTGTAATAGTTTTGGAGTCACGCTCATTAAATATGAAAATTACAGCAGTAGAAAAGATTGCTTCCGTGATCAATCTTGTATGGACAGAGAGGAAATGATTTAGAGAATAGCTTTTATTGTACAATTAACTCCATTACAACCTGCCAGACAAGAATAAAGACAGCAGGGAATTTGGTCGGTGTTAAGAGTTTCACACAAGTGCTGCCTTTGGCTGCTGGCTCTCCCTCACTTCAAATGCAATCTTTTACCTGTAACTAGATGAGACACTTGCCAAAGCATACAATACCCTCCAGAGGAGCCGTAGCCTCATCACCCACTCAATTAGGACAGCTGCTAAATGGAAGACTTGTTGATCTCTTCTAGTTGACACCCTCAGAGCTACTTCTACTTTAGTGTGGCAGATTTGCACTAAAAGAAAAGCCGGCCATTGTCATCCGACAAAACACAATTATTCTAGTGAATTTGACACATTTTGAGCTTCATTTGAGCTGAAAAAACTTTTTTTGTAAATGGTAAGTTGATGCTCTGGCACTGATTTTCACCATTGCTACAAGATGAGAGCATTGACACTGAATTTTCACACTGAGTGTAGAAAAGAGAAAATGTAAGTTTTCCAAAAGATATTATTCTACAAAATGAAAATGTCCTCATGCTAGAAATAGAGTATGGACGGTCTCCAAGGTGGCCAGTGGGCTTCACTGTTGTTTGTGTGTATCCGGGTCTCTCTCCACTGCTCTGGTAAACACATGAAATAGGAACACAGCCAGTGCATAGGAGCTGAACAGAGCTCCTCTATGTCCTCACCATGTGTACGACTAAACACTCAGATAGAAATTGGCCCCTTTGCTGGAGTGCGTTTTGTGTGTTTAGCATATCAAAGCTGTGAAAATAACCATGTTTGCATTGCCTCTTCTCTTTCCAGGTGGTCTATCATATCTGGGCCCTCAGACCGGATGGCACGTACTGTGTGTGCTGATCACTGTGGCATCTGGGTAAGGGGAACACCCCTGGCTGGCATGGCAAGTGTGTTATAGTTTCAACACAAGTGATGGCAGCCATGACAAAGCAAACAAGACGCGAACCTCATTCAAATTATGCTGCTTTTTTTTTTTTTTACACAAATTGCAATAGAAAATGCCATCAGGTACAGTGCAAAGCATGCCCTTGTAATTATTATAAAAAGTAAATACAAAATAAACTATGTATCTGATCTAATATAATTATTTTATAAATTATGAAAACACTAGATGAATTAGCTTTTCTAATGATTATTAAAAGAATGTATGTAATGCATTGATTAATTGTTACCACCTAATTCTAAATAAGTCATATTTTTAAAAAGGTATTCAAATAAATGTTTTTTTAATTTAAACGTTTGTAACAATGCACGTTATACACATCCCTTCATATCGACTCTGTCATGAAACTCTCCATCGTTTATGACCTTGTGTCGTGAATGTCTTTGTGAACCTCTGCTGGTATACGTATGTACCATAAACATTTCCCCCTCTTTGAATATATGCAATAATCCTATCTCAAGCCACATGAATACCGGCCCTCCATATTATTGTAATGCTAACCTCCAGACTGCATGCCTGATAGCCAATACTTTATCACAGCTTTGCCTTTTTTATGGGTCTGGTGTCTCTTTAAAATGATTGCCCCTGTTTTGATCTGATTAATTTTGTGTGAGCACAAACAATTACTTTTCATCTTTATCTGCTCAAGGAATCACCCCTTTTTATGGGTATCATTTATTACAGGTGGACAGCTACTTGTTTATTAGAATTTCAAGCAGTCTATCGCAGCAGAGATCTCCCGCGGTCTATATTTACATTTCAACTTCAGCTAAACAGGCATGACAAACACACATAGCAAAGGGCCAGCCGCGGCCACACTTCATTTTCATATTTCCTCTTCGCAGGCCAGACGGACTGGACTTAATGCAAAAGTTCCTGACATGGTGGCAGAAGGTGCTGAGCAGGAGGGAGAAGAGGAAAAGAGAGATGCAGAAACTGCGAGAGAGAGGAAGCAAGAGGGAGAGAGGGAGTACGTTGACTAAGTATATGTTTGAGCTTTCAGGTGAGTGTCCATCATTCAGGGAAAGAGGATGGGTTCATGGCCTTTGAAATCCATCCATGGCAAGGGGGTCTTCACAGTGAATATAAAATGTATGTGTGTGTGTGTGCCACGGCCAGGGCCACTCTTGACAAGCCAACAGCTGTTAATTATGAATTGGCCTGCAGAGAGGAAGACAGGCTGGTGAATATGCAGAGCTGAAGGTGCGCGCAGAGCCCATGCAACACAAGTGTCAGACCCCCACTGCACCCGGAGTGGCAGGGGTTGACCTGGGTGTCAATCACTAGCACCGGCCAAGCAACAGGACAGGGATTGCTTGGAATTGACCCAAAAAACTGCAGTTTGACTCACATGGAAATTAACTTTCTTATTTAATAGTGGCAATCTAAAGTTAACTATAATCACCTCTTTCTGAAAAACATTGGGATATTGGAAAAATATTTTTATTATAAGTATTTAGTCTGAACCAAAGCAGACTAAAATGCTAAGTAAACAATTTGGTCAGTATAAATGACAGAGAGTTTCATTAACAGAACACACCGGGGAGCCCTTATATCCAATCCAACGATATATCAGATGATATTTGTCTTTTAAATAAAGATGCACTTTGCAGCCTGTGCCCATAACTGACCTCTGTGCAGCCTTAAATTCACAAGAAAAGTACACTCAATTCAGACAATTAAACAAAAGCCATAGATAAAGAGTTTATAAACAACGCAACGGGTGCAAAAAGAAAAATCAAGCCACATAAATGAAATAACATGACATTTCTTGAATCAACATCAGAATAGAACATAATCACATAACACAACACAGAGTAGCCTACAAAATATACCCTTCATAGCAGCTGAAGGAAAACAAACAAATAACATTCTCATGTGGGGAGCAAGTGTGTTGTTGTAGCCTACTCACCTGTCTGAAGGAGAATATTGTGCACGTATTCAGTTCCCAAAGTGTAAAATATCCAGTCCACTCAGCCTCTCGGACCCAGTACGCAGTCTCTGTCTCCCAGTGTGTCCCTTAACTTTTTCAAACATGTTGAGCTGAAGTGTCACACACCTCATCACAGGTAAAAGTTCCTCAGTAAACTCAGAAGTCACCGCTGGAGGATCCATCATGAGCACGTTAGCATTTAGCATGTTAACTAGACCACGCACACACCTGTTGGGTGAGTTAGAGTTGTATCACTGGTCTGTGGAATTGTGAATAAGGTAAGTCAAACATTAGTCTTTCTTTTTTTCATTGGTATAAAAAAATGTATATTGCATCTCTGCAGGCTTACTTGTGCGTACAAACGGCTAGCCCTGCCCCGGCACAGGTGCGTCTTCGCCCCCCACAGTCTGTAGCCTTCAGTCAGTGAAGCTAGGCTACTTAGCCGCTTCTCCACCAGCGTGCGGGCACTGCGGGCCTAAAGATTTTTAACGGTCTGCGTTTTCAGCTATCGCTAGGATATACCGTAGTCCCACAGTTTGGCCCTATACCCCGACGCACTCACCCATTTCACGGGGTAGCCTACAATGTAGCCTACCAAAGACCGACTGCAGACGTTTCAGAAAATAACTGCATTGGAATTAAAGAATTGGCTTGCTGTTGCTTTTTCTTACCTTCGTTTGGACTTAAGTGTTGGAGCCCTTTACGGCGATGCGGAAAATTATGTTGGATGCTCTGTGCAAGAGAGCAACCCAGAGAAAGACCACCGTTGGCTGAGCAACTGGTAATGTCCCTATCATATTAATACAGTTGAAAATAATGACAAAATAAAAGTGTGGGTAATTCGCTTTTACAACTGTAAGAGAGAGGAGCTTATAGCCTACTAAGATCCTTTGGGCAACTTAAGTAAAAGTAGGCCTACTAATAACACAGTAAAATTACTCCACTACAAATACAAGTCCTGAGCATCTTTTCTAAAGTGTCACTGGAGTTCTGCCCTCCTGCGGCTACAGAAACCACAGCAGCTTAATTTCTGCTGCAGCAGCAGATTTTCTACATGTTATTTTTTTCCAGGGCTTTAAAAAACGACTTTTACCCTTATGAGGATTTGACTCTAAATGTAGGCCTACTGTAGGTGACTGAAGATGGAAAGGTCTCCAGTAACATTTAAATTACAATGTTTTAAGAAAATACTCAAATTAGGTTTCACAAGAAACATTGTGTTACAGTCACAACAGTAAACGTAGCCTATTTGCAACCTCCACTTTCCACCCCTGTCTGCCATTTAAAGTCTAGGTTATTGTTGCTTTGATGCAGACATGTGCCTAATGAAGAGTTATAAAATGACTAAAGATATTTTATGTGTTCTGAATTTGATTAGATTTTAGTGTTAAAAATCATGTAAACGGAAAACCTGTGTAAATGCAAAGTGTTCCAGCACCCTAACCCTTATAACCTAAGTAAAATGAGTTATTGTCAAAGCTTATTTATCCTCCCTAAAAACCCATATTTCTTCCCCCAGTCACTCAGAGCCCCTGCATGCACACACTAGCCATTCACAGTAGGATCAGGGTTAACAGGGCCTGTGCCTTTAATGACAGGAATATCTCCAGGAATTTTAATTAATTTTCCACTCTTAGCAGCTGAATTTGCGTTAATTTCCCCCTCAAGGACTTTTATAAATTTCATCATTAATAAAATCAGACATTCAATTAGTCCCAAAATCCAGATTGCCAACTGTTTCGTAACAGTCCGGGTCCGATTTTCCCTTTTTTATTAGGTTGGGTGAAAAAAAAGTTAAAACTAATTTCATTAATCTAATTGTCATAACTTCGAACCATCTCTTAATTAGTTCAAATTAATATGATTAATCACAATAATGACAAAAACTCATTCAATTACAGGTTTTTCAATGCCAAGTGGATGTGTTGGGGGTGATAGGGGCATAAAGGATGAGGGCGGGAAGCAAAGCTGGCTGCGAGAGACGGGATTGGTTGTGATTATTCCGATGACTGACAGGTTATCAATCATGCCGCACTTTTAATAAAGGCTGCTGGAACTTCAGTGGAAGGCCTGGCTCAGTTGTCTTCTTTCGTGTTTTATTTCTTCAAAATCCTTTGGAACTCTCCTTATTCCTGCATGAAATATGATCCTGCTTTGAACGACTTGAGCTGCACATTTTAATGAAGAGAGTGGTGCGCATAAAAACAAAAATGGACTCATCCATATGTAAATAAAATGGTGGCGGTGCACTTGCTCATCTCCACTACCCCATTATTGCAGAAAATTGCATACGTTTATGCGCTGGAAATGATATCACTTTATTTTCATTTGTCTGAGCATTCGCTAAAGCTGCAGATGAGTCTACCCCCTCTCTCGTTCCATTCCCTCTGCCGCTCTGCAGACATATGGATCAGTGAGATGCCTGCTGCGTTGCTTTCAATCAGGGCCACCAATCTAACAAAGCAGGGGAGCAGAAGCATGTCACCATTTGTCACATGCCACTGGGGCACAAGCTGAGCAGCAGGCTCACCCTCGGGTGTGTTAGGCCATGAGGGAGTGCTGCAGCTGCCAGTCTTAGGCAGGTTCCCTCTTGTCCCATGCTGTAGCCTTGGGACCAGCCACCCAAATGTCCCCAGTCAGTTGTCTGGGTACGATTTGACCTGCGCTCCACCCATCTGGACTGAAGACTGCATTGAGAGGGCTGCTTAGCTTCCATCACCCTGAGGAAGGAGTCTGATCATCAGAAGGCCCATCTGGGGATAGAGATCCCCCCTGGAGACTCCAAACCTTAGAGTCCTAAAGACGCCCTTTCACTGTACCCCTATTGGCTTTTCATGCCCGCCCGTTCTCTCCTCTATACTTCAAACACTGCTTTGATGCTCCCACTCCAGAGCCGTGGCTCTGAGCAGGAGAGTTCACCTGCCACCCCAGGTAAAGTCAACCAAAGCCTGCTGGAGCGTTAAGCAAAGCATAGCATAGATACATATGTTATGTATCTGTGACAGTGCTTATCATGCAGCTCAAGGGCTCTCTTCCTTTACCCAATGGTTATATCTCACACAGCATTGGATCCATGTCCGATGAATATCTTGGCTGACAGCATGGTTGAAAGCCTGGAGCATGACAGACATGTAAAAGTATACATTGTATACCCAAGTCTGCATGCTGCGGCTTTTAAGTTCCTATACTGTGCGGTGGCATGTGTTTACCAGTGCATTGTTTGTGGAGCCAGTGATTAGAGGCTACTGGAAGTGATGCAGAACCAGACAGTGAGCAGTGCCATACGTCCAGGATGCTGTGACCACATGGGGCAGCATATGGAGCTGTTTCCTCTCCCCTCTCCAGGACTTTTTAGACATGTCAGTTGGGCCTTAATCATGCATTTTTCTGCATGAGGGGAGAACTGGAGTATCTGTGCCGAGCTGGCTCCTGTGCCCTGCGGTTCTCAACCAACACAGTCAATCAATAGTGGCCAGCTCCACTGTGTACACAACACAAACATGCACACAAAGGCAGATAGACACAAAGAGTTTACCTCAGTCCCATTTAGGAGCCTGTGCTTATTCTGTCCATTATTCAGGCCAACATGACCGTTTTCTTATTGTCATCATGCTTTTTAATTAGAGGAGAGTGGGAACTGCTGGATGGGGTACTATACCTCAGTAGTTCAGCCTTCCAGGGACTCAGGGACAAAAGGGGCATTTTTCAAGGTCTAAACCCACCCTCCCCTCATATGCACAGCCATCTCTAAGTCCCCAGCCACCCTTGAGAGGGAAGCACAGCCTTCCATGTGCATAAAGTTGAAATAAACTGCAGTCTGTATTTTCATTGGGGAAAGTGAACCCAATTTACACGCTGCTTCATTGGAGATGAGCACTGTAGCGTACCCTAGCTGGTAATCTCGCCCATATTCCCCCTTTGTGTCCTGCATTATTGTTGAAATAAATAACCTTTCATTGCAATCAGTGTGGGGATCTTCACTTAAATTATCGCCCCACAGATAGCTCACTCATGATCTGCTTCTATATCCATTAACTATCCGCGAAAGTGATTTATTGGTGAAGGGTAAGAAAAAGGGAATGAGGAGGAAAGCGAAGGAGTACGTTTGGTTAGACAATTGTGCCCTCTACTGTTGGTGAAGTGGATCACTTTAACAGACTGAACACTGGTAACACCTTCAAAAGTAATATGATGGTGAAGTTTTGTCTTCTAACCTTAAAAAAAAGCTTTTGGATGCCTTTAAATATGGCCATCTTAAATCGGAACGACCAAACCGTAGAATGGACATGTTAAATACCTGCAGTCATTGAAGAAACCATTCAAGCAATAAAAAAGAAATCCAGAATAAAGCTCTCCAAAAAAAAAATCGTACATAACCTTCTATGCACTGCAGTTCAGATGGCAGTGTGGGCATAGACATTGTGCCCTCACTTTGTAGCAATTCATGCCAGGGCTCCTGTACCTAGTACCCCCCCCACCCCATCCCTCCATCCACTCCTCCGCAGTCCCTCCTTCCCCACACTCCTGTGATGTGTCGTTACACGCTCGGCTGGCTCCTCTTCCATGACAGACTGTTACTTCCTGGAGCGGAAACGCATTTGATTGTTAACATCTGGGCCATTACAATTGCAAACTAGGGCTCTGTACATCAATCAGGAAGTGATTTCAAAACAAAGAGACCGTCCTCCAATCAATCTATTGGGAAGCGGGGGCATTACATGCTCCTGTAATCCCGGCTAATTAGCGGGATAATGGGAATGAGATTTATGAATCTGCTGAGGAGAGTAGAGGTACGAGGGCATACTCAAATTAGCAGGGATGCACGCCAGCCAGGGCTGCAATAAGGAGGATGTGCTGTTGGTTTTTATCAACTTCTTGCCGCTGGGCCACCTTTTGGCTCGGTGTCACTGTGAAGGGAGCATCTTGGGCTAATGTGCAGGCACGATGTGAAGCACTGATACAGTACATCAAATCTCTGTTTAAAAGAGATGAACTTTGTTAACATCCAACAGAGGAGCAGTTTCTGTTCTGTGCTTCTGTCAAACATCTGGTGTATCAAGAAAAAGGAGTAAACTCTACCGTTTAAAGTATTTTAATGCTCTACCTATATTTAGTAAACACTTTAGAGGAATTTTGTATCTGTAGACATTCGGCTTTTGTTTGTTTGCAGTGGCTACCAATAGTTTTGGACCCTGAAAACCCATTTCTAAGGGTTTTTTCCTCCTCTTTCCCATCCAACACATGCACCCTATACACCTCAAATGACATCATGCATATCTGTTCAAATCTATTTAAATGAACTTGATAAACAAAAAACAGCAATGAAAAAATTCAAAATGTAAGAGCCAACATCAATAATGAGTAGAGTAAATAAGGACATTTAAAAAAAAAAAAAGAACTCGGCTGTTTTCTACTATTTAAATAGAATGATTTTAAAACAAAACATAAAGAGGAAAACAGATGGACACAACATTAGCCACGGATTGTGAAATCGACTATAGAAACAAGTGGCAAAAATCTGTCATTATTCAAATCTGTACTGTGCCATACAAGCACAATGTCCTGGGCTCGATTCCGGCCTTGGGTGCTCATCATATCTTTAATTATCTTTATTCCCCTGTCAAATAAAGATGAAATTGCCCCCCCAAAACAAGTTTACAATGTAGAAAATAGAAATGATACAAATATTGCAGCACTTTTTATTGTACCCCACTTCGGAAACCACTGCTGTTGGTGTCATTCAGATATTAAAGGTCCCATGTCATGCTTTTCCGGTTATTACCCGTCCCCTTGTGTGTTATGAAGGTTTTTCTGCATGTAAACGGTCTGCAAAGTCAAAAACCCTCAAAGTACACCCTGTAGCGAGTAAAACTCTAACGGCCCGTCCACACTACAGCTTCAAAAAAAGCTTGCCGGCGGGCGTGTCTGAAGCTCGACCAACAACCAATCACATGAATCTCCCGCCCCTGACACACAAGCAGCGGTTTGATTGGCGAGAGCTTGTACTGGCATATGATTTGATTGGCTGACGCTTCCACCGAAAGCTTCAGAAGCTTCAAAAGTTGAACATTGCTCAACTTTTGCAGCCTGAAACGCCAGGAAAGCTCCGCTCTGCTACCCACAATTCAGTTCGGCGAAAAGCGAGGCAACGTGACGTCACCGCATTCAAAGTGAATGGGCAGACGCGTTGGAAACCGTTTTTGAAGCTGTCGAAGCTGTAGTGTGGACGGGCCGTAACACAGTCTATGCTGCCCCAAAACGCCTCGTTGGACATTTCTCATCTTCCATTGTTTACTTCCTGGGTACTGTGACGTGGGGATACCCAGAGGCCACACACTCTGCCAGCATTTCACGAAACAAAGCTTCACAAACCTTTCAGCGATTCATGCTGGATATTTACAGTGTAGGGCACTGAAGAACGATGCTGTCCCTTCTTTGTTTGGACCAGCGGGAGGTTCGGGTACACAACCTGTAAGTATTCATTGTTGTTTGTTTATGATGTGTAAAAAAAACAAGGTATCTACCACGACTGTTTGAATGGATAAACGTTTTTCGGGCTACTAAGTTGGGATCGCGGAGAAATGCTCTCCACAGACCCATGCTCACAGCGTTATAAACCTTTTTCTTACTCATTATCAAGCCACACTTATTGTTTTTACTTCGGCTGTGAGTGTTTGTGTGTGCTCAGGATGAGTTTAGCTGTGTCTCGCTGTATCGCCGACCCGGAAACCTGTCCGCTCCTCGCAGCAACGAGCCTCTCAACGTCCCGACCAATCAGAGCACACTGGGCTCACAGGGAGGGGGGGGGGCAGGAGCTCCAACAAGCCGTTTAGGACAGAGAGTGAATACACATACTTTACAGAGATGCTGTTTGAGAAACCAATGTGAGTTTGGAAAATTGCACAGTATACATCTACTTTTGCATACCTCAACAATGGAATTATGATCAGTAAAAATGGCCATGACACTGACCCTTTAAGATATTATGATTTTGAATGACATGCAGTATCTGTAGCTTGTTGTCTGTGGTGCAATATGTGTCTGACCTTAGAGTTTGGAGGCTTTTAGTCTTCATCTATTTCCCCTAAACTTTCCCATCTTTTCTCCAATCTATACATGGCAAAAGAGCGCAAACACTCTTGCAATAATCCACACTTTTCCATTCACCCCTTTACCACACGGATTTGTAGACTCAGTAAATAAGGGGACGTGTGTGTACAACACTGCCTGTGTGTGAGGCAGTATCCCTGGAGGTGGCTGCCTCAGTGCCACCCTGAAGCCTCTTCCTCCCCAGCGGCCCCGGGCCTGACCTTGCCCGCTGGCGGGGGACATCTCCCATTAAAGCAGTGCATTGTGATAAGGCCATTTCTTTTCCTTCAGCATCCCTTTAATGTCATCCCTGAAATATGAAGTCATTAAGCGATATTAAAACAGTGCTGACAAACTAATTAACAGAAGACATTATACGGGATGGGCTCGATTAATCCGCTTTAATTGCTCTTTTAAATGGGGGCTCCAATTAAAATTAATAAAGATTTACTGGTGATCACACCAAACTACACCAAGAAGTGGTTGTCTGAAGGGCAGCCTAAAGTCAGCGGCCTCCATTCTCAAGTTGCACTCCCTATTGCTCCCTGCGCCCTCCCAGAGTGAGCCTGACAAAAAAGCCTGTATCTATGAGCAGGAGATTAACCAGAGGGTCTGTCCCAGTGCCCCCGGTCCCCCGGCTGCTTTTGTCTCCAGCTCAGGGGTGTCTGATCCTGTCTTTGTCTTTCCAGGACCCTGCTAAGGAGACAATTTCCCATTAATTTCATAGCACACAAATATACTCACTGTACGCGATCAGCCATGCTTTCTTAACCCACAAATATCTCAAATGCAATGTTTGAAATTATAACAAATTTCACAGTGGCTGTTTCCCTGAAGTCCTTGCTGTGAGGAAATAACTGAGCAGTGTTGAAGAATCCCTTAGCAGAGGATCAGTTTCTACACAGTGACAAGGGCACCCCTATGTGGACACTTTTGTACACAGAATATGATGAATATTGAATGGCCTAAAATACTGATTTATAGTGAAGATATACTTTATTGATCCTAAATTGGGATTTGTATTCGTTACAGCAGCATGCTAAAACAAGCCATTGCACATCATTTGAAAAGTAGAAAATAAACAAATGTAAAATATAAACATCTCAAAATAATAAATATAGAATATAAAACGGAACCAAAAGGTAATATATACAAGTTGAACGTAAAAGATAAACATCTGTTGACTCTGGCAAATACACACTATGAAGAGCCAAATTACAGCTAACACAATTTAAAAGCAGGATATTATTATTTGTAATTATTAAATGACTTGTGATTGGCTACAATGTAAAACATATATATATTCTTCTGAACACTAAAGAAGACTGTGTGAGAGAAATGAGTGAATTATGTTTGAGGCGAGCTGTGCTGTGTGTATTACAGAAGAGATTCACTAGATGATGCTGTTACTCTTTTCTCTGCATCCATCTCCAAGAACTAAGAGACTGATTTGAAATGCTCTTTATTTAGTCTCTTTCAGCGTGAGACTGAGAACACTACCGCTTTATTATAATCAGTATTTTTCTTTAGAAATGTGCCTTTTTTTATATATTGAAAGCAAAGCACAAAGACATCTCTTCCGACAGTGTTTGAATTCTGTGACGTCCTGTTGCCTTTTGCTTTTCATTTCCTCTTCATTACACAGAATGCCGCTTTTTATCTGCGCCTCTCTAATACAGAACATAATTTCATATCGCAGCGTTTAAGTTGAAGCCTTGTCAGCCAGAGGCAGTTAAACAAACTGAAGGAAAAACTTCATTTTATCAGAGGTTACCAAGTCTTGTTCAGAAAATGTTACACAACAAATTAATTTGAGCGAAGCACTTTGGTTCAACCAGAGGCGTTTTAATTCAGTTGAGAATGTAAATCAATTTACTGAAGAAGAAGACAGATCTAATTGAAAAGAAATATCTATTAAAAGATTAGTTAGGTTTATTGTCTCCAGTCTTTGTCATCAACCAATTCAACTAATGTTTTAATTTCCTTAATGTTATCATTTTTGATGTAATTGGTGCTTGGGTGCCTAATTGGTTTTCCTATTAAATGTTGGGTTTTGCGCACTGACAATGTAATCTCACGCTGTGATAAGAAAAAGTGTAGTTTTATTAAAGTGGTCCTTTCTGTTGTGCAGCTTTCCTTTTATTTTTTTTAAAGGCACCTTGTTGCTTTAAAATGAATTGGCTGTAAATGTACAATAATCTGTATGGATGTGCCAAATACTTCACCGTTAAAGTAAAATAAACAATTAGTTATGACATTTATTTATCCCATTGTATTCCCTGCTGTGGTTTATATTGAGCCCATGTCATCCAAAATAGCCCATCTGTGATTTTTGGGACATCACCATACTTGCATGTGCGTGTGCTTTTGCGTGTGTTTTCGGTCGCCGCCGTGCTTTGAGTCGGTGCCTGGAAGAAAAAGTCAACGGGTTTGTGGAATTTTGCTTTGGTGGCACAACTGATATGAGGTCACCTCGGGCGTTAGTCATTAGGAGGGAATGCATTGTGGCTGTTTTTAAGACATGGCAGTTGTCCGCATCCGCAGTGGCCGCACAATGAATGCAGGCCTTAGAAAGTTGACTTGAATTGGCTTCAGTGGACAATGTGAACGGCATAGTTTGGGGGACATTTAACAGCTGGCTGCTGGACGTGGATTAGAGGCACCTTAGGGGCTCGACAGTGGCTCGCAGTATTGTCATAGGGAGAGTTCAACGTTTACAATTGGAAAAACAAAGCATTTACCTGTGTGTGTCTCTTTTTTTTTTTAAATATGTGCAATGAAAATAATCACACAGTTTATATTCTATAATTTAGTGCATTTTTTATTTCAATAATCATCCAGTACATTGTCTGTGAATGAAATATCTGAAAATGATTGTACTTTACATGACCTTTTTATACATAATTAAACCAAAACAGCATTATTTTTCACATGCGCATTCTGTCAAGATAAAAGATAACAATATGCAGCACTCAACTGTAGCGCATGTACATTTACAAAACACACACAGCCAGGAGTCAAAAGCAAACTAATACTGACGGTAATTGCCAAAAAAGTCTTCTAGGTCAGCTAAACAGGCTACTATATCGTTTTATAATATTGAAAAAGAATGGAAGCACTCTGTAAACATTTGTACACACCTACAAATTCCTTAAATGTGTTGAGGCAGATCATACAGAGTAAACACTAAACAATAGAATAAAGAGCCATCATGTTTGTAGATTATTTCTTTCTCTTTTTTTTTAAACATACAGCATTACAGACTAAAGCTTATTCATATTTAAAATGATGTGTGTTTTTTTAAGATCTACAAAATTATTAATTATCCAACATCTACATTTCACCTCACTAAAATGCACTACAATAAAGGATGAAATAATACTGTCAGGTGACCAACTCCAATTCTTCCACTTTTCTAATCCCCCACTTCGGCCTATAAATAAGAAGATGTCTTGAACTCTTCCGGGACGTCGCTGTCCAGTTTACAGATCACCTTGTAGATGGCCTTTTTCCATGAGGGGTCTGAATCTTTGGCTGCGGAAATGGCACTGTAAAACTCATGCAAGGTAATCTCAGAAACCTCCATGAATCTGTCTGGAACCTTTAAGAGAGAGGAAAAAAACATATACGTTGAATCAATCTTGTTAAATCTTCTAATAATGAAAAAAGCACTTCGTGCAATGAGCATACTGAACAAGCTTTCTTCAGTGCTCTCAAAGTCCAAAACATATCAAATGAAGACCTGTAGTGCAATTCTTCAAACACTCAAACTGATGAAAGGGATCTGATCTCTTTGTTCTCTGCACACATACAATAAATGCAATGCTGCAATCGTTGGCTTTCATTTGGAGGCCTCTTTGATTAGCTAGTCTTGTTTTCTTGAACTTAAACTGCATTGTGAGATTTCTATCCAGCGCTGTGAGAGCCAGTCAACAAAAGCATGATTTTAAATCCCATAAGAAATATGGTTGAAAATGAAGATTACAAATGTTTTCATTAGGTTAGATTTAGGGCTAAACTTGGGATAATTATGTTTAATTAAGAATTATATGTGGCTTAAGTTGGTGTAACGACCGCAGGATAAAAAGCGCATCAACAATTGAAGTCTTGATGCAAGGGATGCTGGGAGAAACCCGCCCCGCAGCCCATGTTTCCCATCCACTGACTAGTTATCACAACAGTTGGCATAAGTTATTTTTCTTTCCCCTCATCTCCCGACACAAAAGCATCCCTGGGAAAGGAATGTCTTGGTCCCAAGGTAAAGAAAACGGTCCCGTCCCTTTCCCACCAAACGGCCCTTCTCCCTCGGAATCCACAGCGTCTTTCTCAGCATTCCGCATCAGTAGCAATCTCAGTCTCGCTCAGGCGTACTGGTCCTCTAATCCTGAGTTGTTTTAGTCGGATTTTGCGGCTTCCTCTTCCCACAGTTTGATAAAGCATCTCTCTGGAGTTTAGATAATGGCTGTAAAGGCTGGCCAGCCACAGGTGCAGTGTGACACACAGGTCAGATAATACAGTATGTGACCACATGCTGACAGGAGAGCATACCTCAGCAGGTACTAACCACTGGGATAAATGTGTCAACTACAAAGTGTTAAAGGAATAGTTGGACATTCTGGGAAAATAAGCCTACTCACTTGCTGGTAAAGTTAGATTCATACAGTCAATAGATGTATGTCTGTTGAATATTAAGCAACAGCAAGCAGCCACTTAGCTTAGCTTAGCATAAAGCTGTAAACAGGGGGAAGTAGCTAGCCTCGCTATGTCTGTAGATAGCAAGTAAGCACCCTTTGTTATATCTTTTTGTTTTGTCTGTACAGAAACAACGATTCAACAATTTATATTTCATGTCAGTTTGTGAATTTTTGACTTGCTGAAAGGTGGATGTTGTCGTCTTTCAGACATAGGCAAGCTAGCTGTTTTGGCTGTTTACAGAGACATCATTACCCATATCTGTAATATAAGACCAGGAGTGGGTGTGTTGTATTTTTTTATCCTTCTAATGATTGGCAATGCCATTTTTTATGCCTTCAAAGCATCACATTGATTGAATATTGAAATATACATTTCTAGAACATATATTTTCCCTTATGTACTATACTGAATTCCATTACCACCATCACCCATTTAGCTGGGGGACATTAAACAAACAGAATATGCTACCTCTTATCAGATGAAAGTTGACTGAAGAAAACCTTTATCCATCGCACAGAATACTTTCAGAATGAGAGCAGTACCTCTTTTAACCAAACTTTATGAGTTAAAAATCAGACCTTGATGCAAACCATTGAAACCACAACATAAAGGAGAAATGACTAATGAGTGACACTTACGTGGAAGTCATTGGCTTTGTTGTAGTGCATGTTCAGCGCCCGGAACAGCTCCGAGTCCCTGCTAACCGTCATGTCTTTGATATCACTGATGCCATCGACGATGGCCTGGCGGGCAAACTTCTCCATCTGGATGTAGTAGAACTCCCTGAAGTTACTGAACCACTTGATCAGCTGAGAGGTGATGCAGCGGTTGAACTGGAAATGAAGAGAGCAAATACGTCTCTTAATATCATTGATTAGTTTACAGCCGATTGACAACCGAAGCCTCTGCATCGACAATAAACTATCCAGCTAAAGTGTCCTTGAGCTAAACAATAAAACCCAACGAGTCCAGAAGTGCTTTTCTAACCTTTGATGTCTCAGTGAGGAAGCAAATGAAAGCAGAAATCATCCCTTTTAGTGATAAATTAAAATTGTAATTTCAGAACTCCATTTAGACTTCATTGAGAGCATGCAGAAATAAAAAAAATATGAATCTCCATGCTTTTCAATTAAAAAGTCAAATGGCCGTTTGACGCTTTGGTATTAACCACCCTTTCCATAATTGACTGCACTGGTACCTGTAGGGCAAAATGGCACCAAATGGTCTGTCACTCTACGCAACATTAATTGCTCTGAGCTTTTCCCACCAATGGTGAAAAAACATCTGTCAGGGCTCTGTATTTCTAAACTCAGTCTTGACATTAGTCCTGTTATTCTATCTCCTCATCCAGAAAGACAAAAAAAAATGCCTAAGGGCTGGGCAGGCATCAAAGACGCTTCTTCTCTCTGGTGTGGTGGGTGAGAAAGCGGCAGCATAAGGACAGAAGGAAGCTTCCCTCTCATTGACTCGGGTTGATAGGATGGAATCAGACACTGGGATTAGGTGCTCTTTTGTTCAGTGCCACTTCCCACCACAGGATTGTAAGCAAGGAGGAGACGTTCGCAGGGCTGCAGCAACAGCATCCTCCCCCCTGACCCCGGGGGTCAGAGCAGATTGAGAGGCAGGGGCCCGCACTGGCTCAGAGATCCAGAGAGAGAAGATAGAGATAGAGAGGAGAAGGAACAGAAACTCCAGAGAAAATTGAAAGGCAGGCAGGAGAGGAGTTATGGGTGTAAGCTTGTAACATAAGCAGGAAGGATGCTCCGATTGGAAAAGAATGAAGCAGAGATAAATAGGATGAATGAGAAGAGTTAACAACAGGAGACAGATCAGGAGACAAGAGAGAAGACAAAAAGAGGAGATAGAAGAGGAGGAGGCATGACACGAGCCCAAGGCCAAAACACACAGGATGTTGTGTTTAGGCCCAGCTCATCGCCGCCTGGGTGCTGCCGCACAAGTCTCTAATACCAACTCTCTGTTGACACTCAATAGCAATGCCTTGCCTACAGAGTCCTTTGTCACTCCATTTGCTGACTGGAGTGGCTTTTTTTAAAGAGAGAATGCCCCTGTATCTCCCTCTGCCCCCAGGACATACTAGCAGCTCAGTGGCTTTGTTATTTAAACCCTCTGCGTTTTTGTTTCTCTCCTCCGACACACTGCTGATTTTTCTGTCCCAAACACACACTGACAAGTAGATACCGGGGAGTTTAACGCAGGACAAACAATCCTGCAACTTGTTTGACACATTATAGTTCAAATGTAATTACCTTGACATCAGGGAAGAAATTTTTCAGCACATTGGAGCTGGGGTAGCGGGTGTAGAAGAACATCAGCTTGGCCTTCTTCAGATGGCTCGGGGTGAGACCCTCCTGGATGTTCACATTAACGTTAAGGCAAAAAACCTGACAATTAAATACAACACAGCATGCAGTCCTATGCAAAGTGATAGCAGACCAGAGTATTGTGTTGCCTCAATCTTCAGCTAAATTGAATTTCCCTAAAGAACAGCTCGGCATTAACCAGGGAGTCAATAATGACCCTAACATGTGCTTATTGGCAAAACAGAATTACCAATTAGATTAGGGATTTTTAATTAGAGAGCGAAGCACTTCATGCCTGGCAGTAAAGACAGCTTGTTTTGAAATGTTTTGAAAAAAGAAGCCGGTTTTCGGATATAATTAAGTTGATTTAAAAGACGACATATGGTGCTATATTTGTTTTACTTTGGAAAGAAACACGCCAAAAAAATGGAAATTTTTTAAACAAAATTTAAATTACATGTAGTTCAAATTCAAAAGTATTTATATAGCCCAATATCACAAATCACATTTTTAAGTATTTTAGTAGTATGTTTTAATAAAAATGTTTTTGAGTTGATGTGTTAGGCTTTAATTGTACACGTTTTGAATGGTAAAAATTGCAATATATATAAATATATACATTTCCTTTATTTCTTATGATAAATAATTCAATATCTTCTCAAGTATACCCCCTATGGCAATGAAGATGGTCAGGAGCATATCCTCTGTAGTCCACCACCATGCCTTAGGACATAATATTTCCTTATCAGGTCACCACACAATACATTTATTAGGGGAACCCTTGCTTTGAAATACGGAAGTTAAGATGAAAGATTTATGTGGTATTGTTCAAAGAGAAGCAGAGCTCTTTGCTCTGTAAAGATAAAGCGAATCCTGACAGGCACTACATTATATTCCTCTCTTATGCCGTGCGACAAGAGAATCAACAACACTTCTCTGACTATTTTAAAATGATTTACTTTATAAAGACGGATTGTAACGAAATTATTTATTTCTTAGGCAAAGGATAATGAAATGTAGAAGTTACATTTCATCATTCATCATTTAGATTGTGGATGTCAGCAAACACATCATTAAAAAAACAATAAACCCATTTTCCCTGAATTAAACATCTTATCCTAGATGGATTTTCTATGAGTTCCTTTAAGGCTAAGAAAAACTGTTATCTTGCACTCTGTTTCAATCATGTACACTCTGACAAAGGTATCCAACAACAAATGCTCAAGACAAGAGCTCAAGTGTGGTGGTTGTGAGGCACTTTTGCTTTCCAGCAGCACTCAGATGTGACCTTTTAGATGCACCCCTATCACTCTGATGATGGAGAAATAGATCCTGCACCTTTTCAAGTCTGAAAAAATGACGCTTCCTGAAACAGAAACCGATGCTTTCTCTGCCTTTGAAAAATTGGCTTTTGTTCCTGGCAATTCTTATCAAAGCCTTGTATTCCTTTTTATTTGTCTTTTTCTAAACTTAAAGTCATTACTCTGCTCAGATTAAAGAAGATGCTGTAATTTTCTATGGGGTTAGCGAGATCAAAGAAAAAATTCTCCTTGAAGTTTGTTACTGGAACTGCCCATGCTGCAATGAACCTCAACCAGCCATTGTTCAAATGGAAGAGCTAACATATAGGGAGTTTGTATGAAATGAAGGAGGTAAATACAGTATAAGATAATAACACACACACCCTGCTGTATGGGGAATGGTACAGAATGATCTGGTGTTGCTTTTCATTGTCAATTCTGTCAATTGTTTTAGAATTATTAAATTATATATAAAGAAACGTAATCTTTCTAGAATATTTGTTTTGTATTTACCCAATACTAAAAAAATACTAAAAAACTAAAATATCTGAATTGTGTCTCTTTTTTAATCTATTGTCTATTTTTTTATCATCATTATTACACAACAAAGCTCTAAATCCTGCATTTAAAAAGAAAATCAAACCGCTCTGGCTCCACATATTTATTTTTAAATAAAAGGATATGTTGAGTGACATGTAGGGGTTTCGGTCGGCCATGCTCTGCAGTTCTCCGCACTCGATCTTGACGTGGGGGAGACACAGATTGTCGACCGTCACTGCCCCCAGGGCGGAGGCACGGGCGTGGTGGGCGAGGTGGCTGGACGTCACCTTGGACCTCATGGCGATGGCGTCCCAGGGCATGTCCACGGAGTCTGGGGAGTTCCTGTCCATGGATGGGGCCATGCAGGGGTGACCCCCGAAACTGGAATGTGGCCCGTACTTAAGAAGATGCTCCAGGATCTGACTGTCGTGCAGAGGGGTGCTGTAGCTGAACTGAAATGGATTCTGGTGCATGGGGTAGGGCCTCTTCACTGTCGGGGTGACTGAGCTCAGAGGGGTCACGGGCGGCTTGCGGACCACCAGTGACAGTGCCTCCGTCTGGTCCGGTGGGCTGTGAGCCTCGGAGCTTTCATAATACTCCAAAGAGCAGGGCTTCACCGCAGCCTCCTCCGCCTGGGGCTGTTCCTGGGAGGAGCCGGCCTGCGGGCGCTTCCTGTCTGCACCTATCTGCAGCTCTGGAGAGGAGCACATGCGCTGCTGAGGGGACAGATCCTGCCCTGTGGAGGACGCCTTCTTGAACACTCTGTCCACACAGTCATTCACAGCCCTGGAGAGCTCCTGCTTCAGGGTGTCCTGCAGGCTCCGACTCTCCCTCTGTTGCACCAGATAACCAACTACTTTCATTCGGTCCTTACACTCCGCAGTCACCCTGCTATTCTTCCTTTCAAAATCATCTTCAGTGCTTACATACCGTGACTCTGTGCTTTCATGCTCCACACCTTCTGTGTCATCTCTGTCGTTGTTTTCAGGGTCCTCCTGGTTGTAAACATGCAGGAACTTTTCCTGGAGCTGGCGCAGCAGCCTCTGCATGCTGTGCAACTGCTCCTTCAGCTTGTGACACTCCTCATCCTTGTTGCAGTTATCACTATTGCTGCTGCTTCCGGGTCTTCTGTTTGCCGGCCCTCCAACACTGTGTTCCTGATGCTGAGGCAACCGCTGTTTACGTTTGTTCTCCCTGTATGCTTCTCTGGCCTCTCTGGTGTCTCTGGCATCTGTGTCACACCTCTCGCTGTCTCCAGGCTGCCGGCTGTTGGGAGAGCCCGCCATGACCCTGATAATGTTCTCCACTCTGGCCCTCTTGGCCTGCAGGTGGTCAGCCATGGGATGCTCCACCTCCGTGCCGGCTCCTGTGGGAACATGAGCGCCGGGGGAGGCAGCTTCCACAGTGCTGTCTTTTGAGGATACGCTGCACTGGTCCTCCTGGCTGGAGTCAGCCGCAGCGGAGCCTGAAAGGTAGAAATGGCTTTCATCTAGTGCCCTCTTGTTGTGGATTGTCTTGCGAAGGAGTTGAGAGATGATGGATCCGCTGGAGTATGAGGCCAGAGGCTCGTCGTACATGTTTCTGCGGAAGCAAGGCAACATGACATCAGGTTTGTCGTCCTCGAGGCAGCCTTCACTGGAGTTGTGCATGGTCTGGTCGGGGAGACTGAGGTTCATGCTCGATGAGAAAAACTGTCTTCGGCTACACACGTTGCACAACCAGAGTTATTTAAAATGCAAGAATCTGAAAAGAGAGAAAAATAGAAGATAGTAAAAATCATACATAATGAAAAAACATTTTAATATAAAATGTGCTTTGGCCATTCATTATTCTTAAATCCTGTATGTGCATTCTTATATTGTGTATTTTCTTTTACACTTTTAATAAAACAATCTTTGCATATACATTATTCCATGCCTATTTCTGAACAGTGACATTCAATTTAAACAGTAATGTCTCTTTATTCCTTGGATTCATAGCAAAAATAAAGTATATTATTCATTTGTTAAATTGTTTCAGGTAAATTAATCTATACACAACATTTACAGGTGATTCTGCATGTTAGGAAATTTCACTTTTGTAACTTAAAATTACCACATTAAAAAGCAAATGTAGAATTACTGTTATTTATGATAGAAAGTCAATGAAGCCTACATAAATCGCAAGTAGCTCTGTTCTGTAAAAAAAAAAAAAAAAAAAGACGCAGAAGAAATCCTTGATCTTCTTTAATAAGGGAGTGCTTTTTTTGTATCATTTCATCTTGGGGTTGTAATGATGGATAACACAAAGGATAAAAAGAACGACTGTCTGATAACCATGAAAGGTAAATTATAGCCTCTGACAGCAATAGACCACGCACAACAAACGGCTCCATGTATATATTATTTAAAAAAGAAAGTACCATGAAAACCTCTTTATATTTGTCTGGTTCTCATCTTAAAGAATGATCAAGAAATTATTCTCGATGATAAATATATAAAAAGCTCAATTTACAGATTCTATAATAACTTCATTCCCTTTTGGTGTTTATTTTATAATATGTTCTGTGCTGTAGCTCACAGCATGACATGTCAAACTAATTCAATACTTAAATGAAACGTATGGACTTGAAACGGATATTCTACATTTTATTACTAGACGATAGATTCGTCCTTGTGTTTCTTTTTCTTACTTTGACATAATTAAGCATTCTTTCAGAAAGATCAAACTCTGTTTTGTAACTCAGTTACCCCTCATAGCAAAGTTTGAGTGGATTTAATTTGCCTACAATTTGTAGACAGCATTTCAAAGTCACCTTTACTTTTTACAGTTTGACATTTCCTGAAATATAGCAGGCAGACCTACTGTTTGTGGATAAACTCGTTTGTATACATCATCTCAATTAAAAATATATATATATTTTAGTTATAAAAAATGTCAACAGTCAATAAACACTTCATAATCCAATACAAAAAAAACTCACCAATCATATCATTATAATTTCTGTTGTCCTGTAAAAGCATGCATGAGTTTTTCAAAAGCACTTTTCATAAAAAAAAAAAAAAGTCAAGCTGAAGTGATGAGACAGGAGACGGGTGAGCTGCAGGCATGCACTGTGTCACAGGCTGCAGTTTCCCCACGGTGCACAGAGACAGAGCGGCTGTGATGGGACCTTACCTGTTGCCGGGACGTGCTGCCGAGCTGATGGCCTGCGCACACTGGGCTGTGGACAGTAGGAGTGCAGGAGAGGCATCACGCAGCTGGGGCGTGGCCATGTGAAAGCAAATCACCCACATAATGTCAAGAGAAGGAAAGTATTATTAGTGAGGTGTTGGAGGAATAGGTGGGTGAAGCCTTATTTATTGTCAATTTGGAAATATGCACAAGTATTCATAGGGAAAAAGTTTAAATATTCATCTATGACTGGAAAATGTAGATGTTGGCCAACTTAAATAAATAAAAGACTTCTCTATTGCTATCCTTTAATCTCTCAATAATTGTATTTATCTCAAAAGGGCAAATTTTGGACCATGCATTTACGAAAAACAAACAAAGCAGTCGTAAACTCAAAGAATAAATAAGTGAAAACAAAGTATACACTTGAAATTAGATACATTATGCTAATAAAAATCATAACCCTCTAGACTTACCTTAACTTTTCGCTATTCTATTCTATAAAATCACATTTTTTCTTATACTTACCCGTATGCAATGTCCTATATCATTTAAATATTATCATATATATTTTCTATTATAGTCTATATTTACGTTGTTACATGTAGGCTGTCTATAAACCGTATTTACACTTTGTAGATACACAGTATAAGTGTAAATACGGTACCCTTACAACTACCTTTACAGACAGCCTACATGTAACAACGTAAATATAGAGACTATAATAGAAAATATATGTTCCCAGCCCAGACAGGCCCACAGTGAGGGTCAGAGGGGACCACTAGACTCCAGCCTGCCCCCCTCTCGGAGCACTTGGTTTATCCCTCACCACTTCCTCGCTTTTTTGCGCGTCCGACTTGTCCGTGTTACCGGAGTTCCCTTCCGCTGACAGGCTGCTGTCACACAGCCATTATGTTATCCCATTCCCGGTGTCTCACCAGGAATTTTGGCCGTTCCCTTTCTGCCATCCGCCAGGTAGGCAACACGCAAGTAACCTGTTGTCGTTGCCTCTCTGGGCAGGACTCCTCGCTGTCTCTGTAGTGTGTTCAGAGCTAGCATACATTAGCTGCAGGCCACGGTCATGCTGTAACATTGTAAGCCAAGGACAGTTTGACACTTCCCTGCACAACTCTGTATCGTAGTCTGTATTAAAGTGTTAAGCAGTGTCCTCTGTGTTGTATTTGTCTCGAATTCACATTAATGTTAAAGGTGTTACACAGAGAGTAAAGTGTCCATCTTTAGTTACACAAGTTATCCAATATTGTTTTGGTAGCTAGTAAGAAAATGCTAGCCGCGCTAAGCTAAATACACGGGTAGGTTAGCTAGGTCCTAGCTATCATGCTGAGGTCATAGTGTGATTATTGAGAGAAAACCACGCCCCTTTTAGTTAACTTTATTAAGTGTTGTGTTAATGGTTTATTCCTTTGATTTAGCTTTCTGTCGCTGCATGTAAGCAAAGTCAAATGTCAGAAAGTCCTGCTAAGTGTATGTCAGCTTGTCAGTAAGATAAGTAGTATAACATTAGGCTTTAAGGCAACTGTTCAAGTAGCCTGTTAACATGTTTATTCATTTGGTGCTGCAGTTCTTATGCAATACCACAAAGCTACCTGTTTGCCTCAAATGTATTGATTGTGTCAAAGGTCATGTCTAACGCGTAGCAATAACCTTTGACCGACAGCACTGACTTATCTTGCTTAGGTTGAATCCTTTGTTGAATCTCAACTGTTATCACTGTTAGACATAAGGGGCAAGATATTGACCTTGATGTCAGTGTTTCAATGTTCCAAACATTGTTGAGTTGTATTTTCTGCACAATCTCATCTAAAAAAGTTGCAAATGTTTTTTAAATCCTAACTGTGTTTTGTCACAGGGGAATAATGGACTTGCACGTCGGGCCACGGCAGGTATGTTTGGTTACTGTTCAAGCGATATGTCTTAAATGCCAATCTTTGATTTTGGATAGTCCTGCTGCAAGAAGTTAATAACACTTCTCCTTGTCCATTCTCTTACAGCTCTATCAGCTAGCCATTCTATCACTCTGAACAACAATGTGTAAGTAACACAAGTACATTTACTGACAGAATTTAAGTAAAACATTCTCACTGTAGATGTTTCCAAGTCAAACAAATTGTTTAGTTTTGGGAATTGCTATTAATCAATATAATTTTGAATTCATTTATTTTGTTTCTCTCCAGAAAATCTGATCCTCGTTCCAGCGTCTTCCAAATCCAGTACTTCAGGACGTCTGTAGCCCACAGTATGTTTCGAGCCAAATGCTTTTTATTCATGCACTTATCTGAATCACTACTACTGATGTGAGGAGTAAATAAATGCATCTCCTATGACTTGTTTTTGTTCTATAGGAGAGGAAGTTGTCACAGTCAATACTCCTGCATTTGCTGAATCTGTCACAGAGGGAGACGTAAGATGGGAAAAAGGTAACTTTATTTTAATTTGATTTGCACACATGAATAGATTCTCACACTGTAAAGAATAATAGGAACAGATACTGGATGGATACATAGACTAACTAAACAAAAGTTAGTCAATCTGCACTCTGTTCCTAAAATAGAGCCTGCTTCTTACAGCTGTTGGAGACACCGTTGCCGAGGATGAGGTGGTGTGTGAAATCGAGACTGATAAGGTAAACTAAGTAAATGTTTTATGAATTTTTGATTGTTCGGTTACACCTTCAAATGTAAAGGCCATCATTGTTTTGGCACATAAATAGTGAAAGTATTGGGGCACGTAATTTTTTCCCCCAAAATAACAAATACAAAATCATGTTTGTTGGAGATTATTTCTAAAGTGTTTGATTTTTCTCCTGACTGAATATGAGAATTTACGCGAGAATAAAACCATACGGTCATTATTTTGGCAACAAATGTAGGCTATTTTGAAAATGTATAGAACTTTTCCATGTCTTATTTAAACCTATGATGATCTCTTTTATGTGTTCCCCTCCCATTAGACATCAGTGCAGGTTCCCTCTCCTGCTGCTGGGGTGATCCTGGAGCTTTTGGTCCCTGATGGAGGGAAAGTCGAGGGAGGAAATGCACTCTTCACGCTTCGAAAAGGAGGTCCGTGTATTGTCATTTTATTTTAAAAAGTACACGGTGCTGATATAAAAAATATTATCAAGACAAAAATGTAAAGTCTGTCTCAAACGGTTCGCTTCTGTCTTTAGCTGGTCCTCCCAAAGCTGCAGAAGCCCCAAAAGCTGAGGCCCCGGCCGCCGCCACCCCTCCACCACCTTCTGCTGCCCCCCCTCCTCCCCCCTCAGCTGTGGGCCCCATTCCCACCACTATGCCCCCTGTGCCACCTGTGCCAGCACATGCTATGGACACCAAACCAGGTTAGTCGTCATGAGACAGACGGTCCGTGTCATGTGAGAACAGTTTTACTTGACATCTGTGCTCTTGACCTCTAGCTTACTTGATTACTCATCGTCGGCAGTGGCTTTCACCAGTGCCACTAAACCCAATGTCTGGAGATACTAAAGGCGTATTTCTGTCTTTCTCACAGTTTCAGCCATCAAGCCCACTGCTCCTGCTGCACCGGCGGCTCAGGCTGAGGGGGCGACTAAAGGAGCCAGGACAGAGACCAGGGTAAAGTGCAAAGATCTCTACAAACACCTAAATAACATGAAGCGGTATCTGATGGTATAGTTTGTGAAATGGATCTGTATAGTAGTGCAAGAGTTGAGAACTGAATTTGAAATGTTTTGTTTTAGGTTAAGATGAACCGCATGCGGCTGAGAATTGCCCAGAGACTGAAGGAAGCCCAAAACACCTGCGCTATGTTGACTACGTTTAATGAGGTCGACATGAGGTAGGAAACTCTATTAGTTGACCTACATTATAAACCCATCAGCGTTTTTTTAGAAATGTTTTCCTGTGTTAACATGAAAACTGAAGCCATTGAGGGAAAAAGACAAGTGTCCAAATCTGCTTATAAATGAGCATGTTTGTGAGTGTGCCTGTGTGCAGTACACAGGATACACACTGCCTGTTAAAAGCCAAAACAACACTTGCACAAATGGTTATAGATTGGAATCTGCCCAATAGGAAAAGCTTTTTGAAACCCGATATCCTCTTAAACGCTGGAATGTAAATATTTGGTCGTAATGCCATCTAAAACGAAGATAAGAATTGTTAAAACCGGTTTTATTAATTTACAAGGAAATGTTATTGTCTGCACTTGCCCCCTGTGCTGAAGAGGACACTTTGAGGATTTCTTTTCCCCACAAATGTGCGGTGTCAGCTTTCAGCTATTCAGGGTTTTCTATGTATCCTAATTAGATTGACATTGACGGTCTGGAGGAAGACTTCCCATGCTAGGGCTCATCTGGAGCCGAAGGAGCTAGTCAGAGCAGGAGGCTGGAGCATCTGTAGGGGCCCACAGAGACCTGCGCTCTGAGTGGAAGAGCGGCCTCAACCGATATGGGCTTTTATGACAGCCCAATAAGATTTACAGGCCCTAGAAAGTGAAGATTTTTATCGCTTCTTCTCTCCTTTCTCGGAGAGTCTGTGTCTTGGGAGGGGCTAATTATGTTAGCGGAGAAACCCTAGAGCTTCAACAGGGTTAGAGACAGGAAAACAAACAATTAAAAAGAGAGATACACGAGAAAAATGAGCAATGATGAAACGATTAGAGGGCCAATTTCAATAGCTTTAATTCACCACTATCTGCAACAGCATTTTTTTTATAGCCACAAAAAGGCATTGTTTGTTTTTTTAGATTGTGACATTGTTTTTGCTGTTACAGTATTTGGGAAAAGATTGTCTTATATTAGCTTATACTTTAGTTTTTCGAAAAATTCACATCATTCATTAATTGCTGCTGTTTGTTGTAAACTCGGCAACAAGGAAGTAACCGACTTATTTTCATAACCTGAGTGCGAACCCTTCCTGAAGCCAGTCCGCCCATCAGTTCTCAGAAATGAACACAATTTGCTAAAATATGAAGGGGATGTTAAAGATCACATTGTTGGGGGGTTTTTGTAATAAAAAATGTTTTAGTCATTCTTTTAACACATTTCACATTGAAGGGCTTCATTTTCTGCTTCAGCCCTGCTTGTTGCCTTTGTAACAACTAGTTAATTGATCTTTGCATTTTTTTTTGTCTATTTCCCTGCAGCAACATCTCAGAGATGAGGAAGACGTACAAAGATGCGTACCTGAAAAAGCACAACATCAAGTTGGGCTTCATGTCTGCGTTTGTGAAGGCTGCTTCCTACGCTCTGGCTGACCAACCTTCTGTCAACGGCGGTATGTATCTAACCTTAAACGACAGTGAAACCTCACCCTGCGGTGACAGCTTGGCTGCGTCTTTGCACGTATGGATAGAATACAAGTCACTGAGAGAGGATGAAAGGAAGAAAACGATTTAAGCTTCAGTAGATTTCTCTTGCAAACCTCAAACCCAACACTCACTTATTTACTGCCCTGACCTATTTAGATAGACCACAATGAAGGAGAGAGGGGGTCACTGAGGCTGGCTTTTACCAATCTGAAAAAGTCTGTGGCTTTTTACTTGCATGTAACAGAACATGGCACCCATTAAAAGGAAATTACCTTCAGGAGGGCTGCACAAGAAATGGAAATGTAATCAAAATTGCAATATTGACTTGTGCAATATCCAAATCGCAGTAAGTTCAATACTTGGTAAAGGCAGAAGTATTGTGGAGCTAGTCCCAGCCTACAAAGAGTATTGTACAGATGTAATACAAATCCATGTTGACTACAGATCCTCTACAAAATCACACCATTTTAATATATTTTCTTAGATTATGTGAATAACGTTAAAACAATGATTCCCTCAAATATTGCTAATTATATTGCAATTACAGTATAAGTCAACATTTATGCAATATGTATTTTTCATTATGTAAATCATGCAGCCCTGAACGTTGGTGTAAATTGTATTGATGATTAGCACTTTTAACATGAATTCATATTTCTTTTGTCTACAATGTTAACCAATTCCTCTGTGTTTTCAGTCATTGATGACACAACCAAAGAGATTGTGTACAGGGATTACGTGGACATCAGTGTTGCCGTGGCCACGCCAAAGGTGAGACAAGTGCCTTTTACTGTAATGCTGAGTGTAAGTGCTTCACTTGACTCTAATGTGAAGAGCAGAAAATTGAGTCATATAACTTCTCTCTCAGGGTCTGGTGGTTCCTGTAATCCGAAACGTGGAGGGAATGAATTTTACTGACATCGAGAAGGCCATCAATATGTTGGGAGAAAAGGTGAGGTTTTATATTATATTATGACACATTTTTCGGACATTTCTTTTACAGTTCACAGGTTTTCATTTGGAGATTTCCTCAGCATTTGATCCATCCTTATTGTTGGCGTGTGTTCGTAGGCCCGTAAGAATGAGCTGGCTGTGGAGGACATGGACGGAGGAACCTTCACCATCAGCAACGGCGGCGTGTTTGGGTCCATGTTCGGCACACCCATAATTAATCCACCACAGTCTGCCATTTTAGGCATGCACGGCATCTTTGACAGGCCCGTAGCAATTGGTGGCAAGGTTGGTATTCTTAACTTTAAACCTTAAAGGTGGGGTAGGTAAGTTTGAGAAACCGGCTCGAGATACACTTTTTGTTATATTCCATGGAATGCTCTTAACATCCCGATAGCAATGAATATCTTAAGTGCTTTGACAAAAAATCCATAACATAATGTCATCTGTGGAAGCCGTAGTACTGTAAAAATAATAACTGGATGGCCTACCTGCCTACCTACCTGCCTTCCATCTGTGCACAAACTTATCTCGTGCCCTCATTGAGCATGTACGCGTTTGTGTGTGTTGGAGGAGGGGCTCTGGAAGGAAGTGGCAGATCTTTTCCGGCTGTGTATTTTCAAATTCTAGCGCACTCAAGCTGGTTTCTCCAAAATTACCTACCCCATTTTTAAAATACATAAAAAAGAGACAATATACCTAGCATGGAGTGGTCATATATGTAACATGACTGTCCAACATTCTTCATTCTTATCATGAACTTAAAAGTTTAGTTACTATTTCTTCAGTAGATTAAAGATAGATTTGCTTTTTTTTGTTTAAAGGTCACCTATTATGCAAAATCCACTTTTAATTGTCTTGTACACCTCAACATGTGTCCCCTCTGTGTAAAGAGATTCTGAAAGTTTCAGGAAAAAATATTCTCTCCCTTTTTGTCCTGATCCATTTATATACAAACCTGTCTGAAAATGACACCTTATCACCTGAATCTCCTCCTAGAGCACCATTGTGTTCTTTTTTACACTGCCAAGGCACAC
>NW_011369097.1:678794-700893 GCF_000735185.1 Notothenia coriiceps | reverse complement strand
ACACACACGCAACCAGTGGCTGTCCTCACCTGGTGAACATAACTGCAGTTGTTGTGTTAGAAAAAAAGATTTTGGGAGAATTCTTTTTTGAGTACTGAGAGGTGTAGTTCTGTTGTGGAGAAATGCCCGGGTCTGGGTTTCTATGGTGCTGGTCTTTAGATCAAACAAAACAAAGAGTATCCTATTACTCATTTGCGCCATGTCATTTTCTACATACAACACAATACATGTCAACCTATTGTGTTTAAATGTCAAAGATAGAAGAAGTGATTAGTTTAATTTAATTATATTGTGTGAGAGAAGAACAATGAAAACATATTGGGCCAGAAACCAAGAAACACTATGTCTGAAAGTGTAAAATATGAGGGAAATTATCTTTATGCTCTGTTAGAAATACTATTTAAGTAAAAAAGAAAGTTTTAAAAAATAAAAGCTTCTCTGACTGTAGGTTTTGTTTCTGATTTTTTGCGTGCTATTATTGACAGAGTAGCTACATTTACAAAATGTGGCCTGGGGCATAGATAGCTTAAAAACAGTTCCATTCCATACATTGTACACAGATGCGGTGAAGGATCATCATAAGAACCAATTTGAAAGATATTAGTTACTAAGTAAGGTGCTAACTGCTAACCATGCAGTCTACTATGAATGGGAGGATTAACATTGTTTCTCAACACATTTATTTTTACTTATCACTGAATTGTATGTTAGTGGGTTGTGGAATCTTAGATGATGACTAATAAGATGGGGGCGGAGTCTAACCAATAAATAAATGTCCAACCATACAATGATAGATTTGTCATGCTCTTCGAGTCCCTTTGACGGATCATGCAATCCCAAAAAAGCACTGACTCAAAAGTAATTAAACACACAAAGACCTCGACAATGAATGAACTCCCAGGGATAGAGAAGGTAACAATTTATTGCCTAACATCTTTGTTTCTTCACAATCTTTAATGGCAGAGACTGCAGACATTTGTAATTGTCTGAATTTAGTCGAATTCAGTTCGAAGTCAGTTTTCATGCATTGTTATAATCTGCATGGATACTATAAAACCTAAATGTACCAAAATTGCATCAGGGTATCTAAAATGGCCATCATACATGAAGTTAAAATAGATGTTTCATGTTTCACCAGGGACATGGTTCACCAGGTTTGTTCATTTTTCAGTATTTACTGTCTTTCTTCTTTGGGAAGCGCAAAAGAGTACACAGAAAACAAGCCATCTGGTGCTGAATCCAGTCGAGATGTGTAGGATTCAGTGTTTTAACTTCAATTCCAGCGCGGGGATCAGGGGTGAAGCACCTGCTAGCAGCTCAGAGCTTTCCATGAGACGCTGCTGAAGAAGGGATGACACTTGATGTCACTGACGCCCCCCCCACCAGAACCCAGGCGATAGCCCGCATCAAACTGAAGCAACTGTGAAACAGCATAATGGAGAAACACTGTAAGATAAAATCTCAACATGTATTGACACTGAGCATAATGTTCAGAAGAGAAGCATGAAGTCTGACCTCAGTGAGCAGAGAGGCGGCGGCAGCGCTCAGGTGATTGGGGATGAGCAGCTGGGTGTGGGAGTGGATCCCTGCTGGGTGGAGCTGCCACAGCGGCTGCAGGCACAGAGAGCAGAGAGAGAGGGAGGTCAAGGTGTAATGTGCAGAAATAACTGTAATACTGAAGATGTTTCTAGCGTGTAAGCTTACCATTCCTGTTAGGAGTTCAAAGAGCAAAGCCCCAAGACTCCACCAATCACAAGCCTCCGTTATCCTGGACACGCCTCCAATTTCTGTCAACATACAGGGGCCGAGGTAAGTTGTACTCATGCACAAAACTTATGGAAATGTGTTGTGATGTCTTCCTATTGCTATTATAATATGCAGTACTTTGCTTCTTATTCAGAGGAAAGTGAACCGACTTAATCTTGCCACTAGGTGGCAGTTAAACACCAATCCAGAGGTGTGAGAAATATTCAGATTCTTTAGTAAAACTTTTACCTAATTTGACTAAGTGCTAAAACCCCACTGAACAAATCCATCATAAGTTAAAACATTGCAAAACCTCAATTTAACATAATTATGTAAGTATTATCAGCAAATCAAGTATGAAATGTAAAAGCGCTACATAAACATTCCCCCTCTGTGTGGAACAATTATATATCATGTATTAATAATACTGCTATATAATTTCAATGTTGCATTTTACTGCTTCAGATGTTTATGGTTGTGTAAATATTAACACTTTAATATACTGTTGGTTAGTTAAGTCTACAGCGCCATAGATTATACTTTAAAAGACAAAGGTTTGCTGACCTACTGACCTATCTGTAAAGGTCAACTTTTCATTGGATAACAAAAACAGCCCTGCTTTTACTTTGCATTTTCAAGCTGTTCCAAGAGAGGTTTTGAATGATTTATTTATCTTTAAAAGTATGAGAATCAATCTACCCATAAATCAACACTGAATCTTTCAGTTTATCACAAAGATTGAACAATGACCACATCTAGAAGAACATGGGGGTTACAAAGACTGTAATAAAGCAGTTAGGCACATGCATTAAAAACAGTACTTGAGTAAATATGCTCAATTACATTCCAGCTCTGGGTTGAGCTTACAGTAATACATATGTTTACCTGGAGCGCAGTACATCTGTTCCATGGCTTTGGAGCAGATCTCTGACTGAACCTCACTCCACTGTCCGAAAAAAGTCAGACACACTTTCCCTGTGAAGACATTGCGTCTGGTCAAAATCAGAAGTATGTACGTTCTCCACATGCATTCTCTTACTGTAATGATGAACTCACCGTTGCTGGTGAGCAGAACGTTTCTAGGGTTGAGGTCCCGACACAGAATGCCCTGCTGATGCAGACTCTCCAGAGCCAGCAGGACCTGAGCCCCCCAGACGCGGACCTCTGCTTCCGAGAGCCCCCAGCAGGTGTGCATGGCCTTATCTGCAGACCTGGAGGTTTCCACGGGGACCCTAGGCGTGTGGCACCATCCATCCACCTCTATGATGTCCTCCTCCCACTGCCCCCCCGATCCTTCAGATTTAACAGACACATCCTCCCCGTTCCTGTGGGGCGGGGCTTCAGCAGGGCCTGTGGAGAACCAGCTCACAAATGATCGCTTTTTCACAGGTGCCACCTTCTCTCCGTGACTCAGCACTTCGCAGGCCTCCTCTACACCGTCATTTGAACGTGTTTCCCCCAGAAATGTCCCCTGTTTCTCTGCTATGTTGTGGCAGAGGGTAGCCGAGGAGTGACAGGAGCTTTCTGAAGTGTCTGTGTGCTCAGAAAACACTGCTCTGTCTGTGCTCTTGATGACCAACATGCCCTCTGCGGTGGGACTGCTGTGCTCCTGCTTTAAGTCTGAAACTGTATCTGCAGAGCTGCCACTCAAAACTGATCCTTCGTTAGGGCCGTTGGTTTCCCATGATGCCCTGCCACGGATCTGGGTTTGGCAATGGAGAGGAAGATGCAAGATGGCAGGTGAGGAAGTTAGAGTGCTATTTTTACATGAGGTCTGGTTTGTACGAGGTGGTGTTTGTCCTGGCGTGCTTTTTAAAAGACAGTCAGTCACTGCATAGGGGTTTATGTGCTCCGAGTTGTGAGCTGGATCGGCAGCTTTCCAAGCGACTTCAAACTCTGCGCTGCACTCTGTCAGTCCCATTGCAGCCTGTGTTTTGTGGGGATCTGACATTACACCGAGAGCTTGACTGACCCGAGAACAGGAGAGAGGAAGAGAAGGGTGGTCCTGAGTTTGACTGGGGTGCAAACACAAACTGGGAGCTGGTGTGTGGATGCGGGTGTTGGCCTGTGTCCTCTTCAGGCTAGAATTCAGAGTCAGCCGATCGAGCTTGGTATAAAACGAGGCTGCGGAGCGCGTGTTCTGAAGACAACCCGTCTCCTCGATGTAGGAGTGAGTGCCGCAGCTCTCCAGGCGCTGCTGGGTCTCGTCCCAGGACGTGGGGAAGTCTGTGTCTGGGCTCTCATCGCTCAGTTTCTCTGGAATCACTCCTGTGCTCCCTCTGCTGTTGTGCTGGTAGTCTGTGCTGATTGTGGGTGAGGTGTAGCTGGTCTTCAGCTTGATGCTGGGCTGGCCAGAAGCGATGCATTCTGGGTGTTCCTTGGCCTTCTCGTTCCGCAGCTTGTGCAGCTTGGAGAAGAGCTTCCCACCTGGGACAATAAGGGAAAAAAATATATAGATAATATAAACATGTAGGAGCAGGTGCACTCCTAAAATAACGAACTAATAAATAGGTTGACATGAAACTTGATTTTATTCTTTTTTAAAACAAGGTTCATTAATGTTTTTTTGCGAGAAAACGACCTTTACACTGCAGGTAAATAAGCCAACAATCTTAAACTTATAGCCTAGATTTAACTTAAAATGTAACCAATTTAACACTTACACTAAGAAATGTTCGTAGTATTACAAGTTTCTGAAATGTTATGTTTCAATATGCAAACCATGCATTAAAGAATGTGAATTTTTTAGTGAATTTTTATGAAAACTTAAGTCACGAAATAGTGTGTTTTTTGAATGTTTTCTTCCCACTAGTCTAAACTCTAAAGGAACAAACAACACAGGAGGACAGAGCTATCCGCTCACCTTTGACATGCTCGAGATGCAGGTACACAGCATCCTCGCTGACATAATATCTGAGCAGCTTAACCATGTAGGGAACCCCCTGAGGAATGATGGTTGGCTTATCCCTGCTCTCCCAGCTCGACTTGACCAGACTCTGCAAGAACACACACACACACACACACACACACACACACACACACACACACACACACACACACACACACACACACACACACACACACACACACACACACACACACACACACACACACACACACACACACACACACATTGACAGATCTTTTAAATATGCACTTATTAATATGTGGAAACAACATGGTATTAAATCAGACATGGTTAAAAGAAAAAGAAAAAAGACTGCTTGGATTGCCCCTTTAGAGTTCAGTGCCTGTGTGTAACCAGGTCTCTATGGTCACTGCAATGTGAGGTGCACTTGCATAGGCTAAAAGGGTGAGAGCTCTCAGGAAGATCAATGCAAGATGATACTGGGGGAGACAGGAGGGAGAGAGCACCCATCGACTGGCCTGCCACAGAGGGCTGGCTCGCTGCCAGACAACAACCCCCGAAACATATCCGCTAACACTGGATGGATCTTAAAGATGTAAATGTAACAAAGGAATGGCCAATTTTCTTACTCACTTCTGGTTTCCTTAAATATCTAAATATACAAGAAAACTGACTCACCTTCACGACAAACGTCTCCTTGTTGACCATGCTTTGGACAATCAGGACCTTTGAAATGAAAAACAAATCAAGGAGTGTCAATACTCAAATACATCACTCAAATGGAAACAATGGTGGTAAGTGTTTCTGTCTTACCTTATCAGTCACCCCCACCACCTTACACATCTCCAGGTCCTCCACCGGCGAACTCAAGTGTCTGATTGGACGGAATCTCAGACTGCTGTAACCCTGGTGATTAAAGCAACCCAGGAGAAAGAAATATCGCAGTATTTTAGATTATTAAGGCTATTTTGAGCATAAAGTTTCAAAGTAGGCTAGGTCGTGCTTTTTTATGTTCAACTCACAAGGAGAACAAGCAAAAAATGCTGATACGACAATATTAGCTAATAATACGTGACTGCTGTAAATAACTCAACCCTACAATTAGAGTTGAGCTTTACTTTTTGTGAATGACAGTAAAGGATGACAGTCTTACCCCTAAGTGAGAGCTTCCCTTCCCTAGGTTGTCCTGCAAATGCGTTATGAAGATCTCTTCAGCTCTCTTGAGATACTGGGTTGTTTTCCTCTTGACAGCCTCCCGACGCTCCTTGTTTGGGTCCACTATAAAAAAAAAAGTGAAGCTCTATTACACTATAATGTAAAGTGAAGTAACTGCAGCTGTGTGACCCTGACCGGAGCACACCTCTGCTCCTGGGTTAAGGATTGGTTCCACACAGCTAACACAGGGAAATCTCTGTTTAACCTTGGGTTTGTGACTTCCTGTTTTTATTCTGGTCCACATGTTCCAATCACATGACTTATGCCAACACTCCTCTTCCAATGGCTCTTTATCACAAAGTCTTAACCAATGGTGTGACAGACCAAATGTTGTCCACTTACACTGAACCCCATTGAGCAGCAAGTCCACCCCGTTCTTGTAGTAGCTGAAAGCGGCCTCATAGTCCTCATTGACCTCGCTGTCCAGGGCCATGTGGATCTGCTTGGCCGCCTCCACCAGGTAATCTCTCTTCGCCATCGCTGCCTTGTTTTGTACCCGTCAAGGACCGGATGGGCCTGAGCACAACATGGAAAGTTCGAAATTACATCTGATTCAAACATGGTAGAAAGTCAAGTTGTGTCTTGTTGAATAAGAAACTGAAACCTAATTTTGAATGGTCGTAAACCAATCTTACTTGAGTTAACTTGGCACTTACCTTTGCTCCCTTATCTTATCAACAGTAGGACACATCTCTGTCTGTTGTCACTGGGCTCTGTGTGTGTCTGCCCCCAGTGCATCTAAGGTAGAGGTCTCTGTACCAGAGCATGATCATCTGAACCAGTGGAAACAAAGAGTTAACCTCCAGACCAGCACAGGAAGTGAGTACAAGCCTGTGTCTACTATTTCTGAATGATGAATGGAAAGAAGCAGTGTAGCAAACGTCCAAGATGATAGGGAGGTGACTCAGAGCACTGAGGCACATTGTCGTGTGTCTTTAGGGGAAATAAGTTAGTCATGTATCTCCAACAGGATAACCTAAATGTTACACTGGAGAGGGTGTCCACACAGCAATCTGACTATACTACCCAAGAAATATATGGTACAGTGTGGTCTAAATACATAAACCAAATCACAGGAAGTGGATTATTTCTAATACATGTGCTGACACATCAAATCATCAAATATTATGCAATTAGCTTTTGTTACATATTGAGATGTATCAACAGTCAGACAGAGAAGGCTAATGGTGACTATAATAGCTCCCATTGATCTGAAATATAATGTTTCGTTCCCTTGGAATTGGCCTACACACTGAAAACACAAACATCACACACCCCATCCTGGTTACAGTCAAGGAGGCGACATCATCTAAGGAGTCTTATGAAACGCACAGCGCCATCCCCAGTCTCCCCCATCATCATCTTACTAGCAGCATGCACTCCCACAGCAAAACAACTGGCTATCAACCATGGTAAAGAAATAAAACCATAGCACCGGAAACAGGCAGATACATAGCGTACTGTACCTGATGTGAGTGTGAGGCTTCCATGCCCCGGACCCTCCACCATCCAGCGGCAGCAGCGGCAGCATCAGCAGCGGGCAGCGGCTAGTGCCTCCAGCAGCCTAACGCCCTCCTCTGAGGAGCAGGGAGGAGCGGGAGCTGAGGCAAGGCTTCTGATTGGCTGAGCGGGATGTCACTCAAAGGTCCCATTTCACACAGGGCTCGTGCTTCCCATCGTCCAAACCTGACAGATAGTGGCAAATTTAAAGAGACAGTACTGTTTTTGTGTGCACTGACTGAAGGACATTTTTAACCCTGATTGTTTTACTTCCGAAATGCCACTGTGTTGTCTAATGAAACATCCTCTATGAAATGTATAATATTATTGCTGTATTTATTTAATTTCATCCACTATGAATGGAGGTATCACCCTGCCCAGAATCTATAATCTACAGGGTCGTGGTGCTCAGTACCAGATGGAGCCAGGCTCCAGTCACAGCACAAAGGAGAGTGGTTTCCTTCCCAAGGGAGGGCCGGTTTACAGAGGGGGGGGGGAGGGGGTTAAAAGCTTCAGCCTCAAGCAGGATGGTAGGAGAGGAGGAGGCCTGTGGTGTATCAGATGCTGCAACCTTATCTAAAAAGAAAGAAGGGGTCGTATTTAGTGTAATGCATATTTTATACCGGATGAACGTTTTTAATATATTAATACCTGCTCTATTATGCTAGAAATTGCCTGATACAGTGCTGTACAGGTTATACTAACACAATCAAATATTCCGTTATTTTTTGGATTCACAGTTTCCTGATTAGCATCACCATCAGAGGATCAAAAACTACCAGTTACTTTCACTAGACTTGAGATATTTAATTTCAATTTCTCCTTTCAGTCAGTTTTTATTTTTGATTAGCTGGGACTGTAGGGTAGGCTAATAGGTTTAATATATAAAAAAAACTGCAGATGTCGTTTAACAGAGCAAATTATTGTTGAATCTTCCTGTTCCTCTAAGTTTGAAAAACAACATTACATGGGATGTACTGTTTTTACAGTACTTGCATCTTTGTATTGTTTTTGTTAAAAAATAAACACTGTGTATTATGTTTATGGCACATGGACATCAGCTCTGGCAACCCTCACCCTTGGATCCATATTTCATTTGATTTAAAACCCTTCTAAACAAACTATTCAATTACAAATGTACAGTATGATAAATGGATCTGTCTACTTTAATTCTTATGAAAAAAAAAGAGATGTGAATACTAGATTGAACATACTGGATCTTACTTTTAATGATATATAAGCACTTTTAATTGTTGCTTGTTTTAATTATCTAAAACAAATCTTCAATCGTGCCATTTCTTTTAATGTTGTATATATTAAAACATTGTGAGCAGCATTATTTATTTGCATAAAAAGTCAAGGCAATTGACCCAATTGGAATGCTTCAGTTAGATTTTATTCAGGAAAAGACAGTCTATGTGATACAGTACACAGAATTATAGACCTGCAGTGAGGAATTGAGTAAATACAGATTCATCGTATCGATCACTATACGTAGATCACAGAGAGGAGTCATCATTATTTGTCAAACCTCACATTGTAGGACACATAGTAGCCATTGTTGTACATGTAGAGCTTCTGATCGGTAGGATTGTAATGCAGGTTGGTGTATTTCTCTTGGAACTTTGAGAAGTGGATGCTGAGGTGTTTCTCCTCATTGGTCCTGGTGTCGTACGCATAGAAGATCTCCTCTGTGGTCAGATCCACTGACCTGGTGGCGTACATAACTCCACAGGCCATGAAAGCGTTGCCAGCCAACTGCTTGTACGCAGTGGTGCTCCACTCATTTTCAATGCCGAAAGATTTCTCATCTATTTTAGCAATGACAATTTTACCTTTGCTCGCCTCTGTGGCATACATTACCCACAAGCCATTTTCATCTGCTGAAAAGTCCATGTTCTGATGGGGCGAATAACTGTACGAGAAACTTGCACTAGCAGATGGGATCACTCTGTAGTCATATTTGACAGTGGTCAGGTTCAGTTTGCTCATGCTGAAAGGAGTGTTGTGCTGGTAATATATGGTGTTACTATGTACAATGTAATTGTTACCGGTACCTTCCCACCCATTTGGTAAGTCATGGTGTTTCAATGCTGACCTCAGAATCAGGTTTTCATAGTTGGAGTACAAATAGAAGTCATATATATAGTGACTGGTGTACGCACCGTAGAAGTACATTGATTCATAGCCTCTTACAGGTTTGGAGTCTTTTCCCCAGCCCCCATATTGATAACCTGCATTCAAATGAGCATTCAGTTGGACCACCATTGGCTTGCCAATGCTCATTATTCCTGTGCCATTGCAGTTGCCTGGAAAGAAGAAAGAAAGAAGCTAATTATTATTTTTAACCCTTACAATATAGCTGAATTTAACGGTTAAATGCTCTCCAAAATATTTTCTAGGTCAATTGTTTGGTCTTAAAAATGTAAAAAATAGTAAAGAAAGTTCATCCCAGTTTCTTCAAGTCCAAGGGGATGTCTCTAAATGTCTTGATACGTCAGTCCGAAACCCAAAGATGTTTAATTTGATACAAAACAGAGAAAAGCAGGACATCTCCATATTTGAGAGGCCAACATTTTTCTGATCTGTTATCCACCATCAGTTGAATAGTTGACTTACCAATATCTGGCTTGATTACATCATGGTCCTTCTGGCAATCCTCCAGCTTCTTCTGCAGCTTAGCGAACTCAAGGCGGATCACCTCCAGGTTGCTCTTGTCGAACGTCTCCAATTGGTTCACAATGAGGGTCATGTTACGGATCTGGGAAAAAACAAAAAAAACAAGTGTAAATTTGTTATTCTAATAAAGAAGAAATCTATGTTAATTAAAAGTTATTAAGTAAATAGCTCTTTCACCTCAATATACAGACTGTCAAACATGGGAGAGGTGGAGTTGAGGGAGTCTTTGAGCTGAGACACCAGCAATTCAAACTCTCTGAGCTCAATCCTGAGCAGCTCAAAGTCCAGTTTGATGTATTTGTCAGCACTGCTCTCCAGCATGGACACTCTCACAGTCAAGTCGGACAGTTCCTTCAAGTAGCCCTCCAACGTACCCACATAGCTTATCATCTGAAAGAGTGAAGAAAATCAGCATGAAGTTGTCACCAAAATATATAGAAAATGCTTGGAAGATTACCGTATTAATCAATCTTACTGCACCTTGTTCATCTGAATGTCCACCTCCAGGATCAGATCATGGCTGACTTGCTGCATATGCTCAACCCGGTCTGCAGGGAAGGTGATTTTGGGCAGATACACGTGACAAACACACTGACCTGACTCACTGACTGAAGCAGTCACATTGCCGGACTCCCAGTCATGCACGGGCTGATAATCAAAAAGTAAAGATATTGCCGTTAAAGTTGATTATAATAAATGACCCATATCTCCTGCAAATGTTAAAGAAAGTTCACTTACAATCCAGGCCAAAGCAGGACTGAGCAGCAGCAGCAGCGGAATTGGAAGCATCCTGTCTCAGTTTACCTCTCAAGTGTCTCCTCTGCAGCCTTATTCCACGCTTTTAAGGACAGCTCTTATCATTTCATCAGCAACACCTTCTCTCTTCCCATAGTTGTTAATTGAGCTGCCTGGAACTTCAACACAAGACCAGCTGTTCATTCACAAGCAGCCCAGGATTAATGGCCTTATCCTTGTTTGCTCACAATAACATTTGAGGAAGAAGTCAGGTTTGATCAGAACATTGGGGTGTGGATGAGAAAAATGCCATTTGTTGAACCTCATAATCTTTATGGCCTGTTAGGTGAATGTCGCAAGTGTTAGATAGGGATCATCATATCCTCAGGCACACACTGTGTCAGGCTGTTTAATATAATTGCATCATTTATGATATATCCTGCTTAACAGGTTGTGTTTGTTTGTATAGTTATTACCCTAAAAGTCAGTTCTCACTGTGTTGTGAATGAAATAATCAAATTGCTTCTTTGTATAGTTTACTCCACATTGTAAATTGTATAATCGTATGCATGTGACTTGTGTGGTGCTTTTAATCAGTGTAGTTCATGGGAAGGAGACACTGAGCCATAATGGAAAAACTTTTAGTAAAATGCTGATTTAAACTCCCGAAAAGAGATTGTTTGCAGTTATGACTATTATTATTACATAACACATACGTTGTATAGCTGGCGTTTTTATCCGTAAAATTGAAACCATCAAGTGCAACAATTTGGAGTCAAAGACGTTTTTTTTTACTTTATTTTTATTCCTTTTTATTTAAAAAAAAAAAATACATCAAGATTTACATGACTACACCTGTTGTGCATCCGGTATAATCATTCCTGTCCTCCTTGGACACCAAATGACATACCATTGATTTGATGTGGTCATTCTTCATATTGTAAAAACATTAAGAACACAATGCAGACATTATCATTCTCCCCATCAACAAAATGATCAAACAATACCTGAACTGTTATGTTAGTAAAAACCAGTCTGTCAAAAACCAGATGAAACAAGTCTAAGGAAATGAAAGTAAATGAGAAGGAAAACAAAAAAACAAAAAAACAAATAAAGAGCTGCTGCTAGAGTTCTGGTGTTGCCTGTATTGATGACGACCACTTTTTACTTCCAATCTATCGGTTTTCAGCTGTAGCGGAATCAACGGTTTAAACGTTTCAATTAATTAACAAAGGAATTTAACTATCATGTAATCACAGTAGATGGTCCCTCCCCAAACACTGAATATATCTGCTGCGTGTCCCCCTCAGTCTGCCTCTACACAGGTCTGATTGATTAATTAATTATGGGTGCATTTCCTTCAGATGCGCTTGTCCCTGTTTCAGTGCATGCCGTCTCACTGGAATAGCTCACTGGGAGAATTATACGTTACAGAGCCATGATTAATGATTAATATCATTACAATGTAGACTTTTTTATTTCATTGTGTCATCCTTGACCAACTTAAGGAAACAAATTAACCTTAACTAACGAGCTGCTGATGCATATTATTTCTGCTGTTCATTGCAGTTTCACTCTCCCATTGGATTGTTGTCATAGTGAGGTGCAAAACGTACATGATTAGAGTATTAAATTGTTTTCCTTTATTAATCTTGTTGGGATATTTTTTGGGACATTAAAAGTAGGTAAGTAGGTAAGCTTGAGAAACCAGCTCGAGATACACTTTTTGTCATATTCCATGGAATGCTCTTAACATCCCGATAGCAATGAATATTTTAAGTGCTTTGACAAAAAATCCATAAAAAAATGTCATCTGTGGAAGCCGTAGTACTGTAAAAAGTACGACCAATCATTTTAGCCGACCCGGCTAAAATAATTGGATGGCCTACCGGCCTGTCAGCCTTCCATCTGTGCACAAACTTATCTCGTGCCCTCATTGGTCATGTGCACGTTCGTGTGTGTTGGAGGAGGGGCTCTGTAAGGAAGTGGCAGATTTTTTCCGGCTGTGTATTTTCAAATTCCAGCGCACTCGAGCTGGTTTCTCCAAAATTACCTACCCCACCTTTAACTTGTCATGGTAGAAAAAAGACTGGTGTTACTAATAGAAATAACGATGACTCTGTTATATTCAAGGGTTGTAGTTGTGAAAATGGGACAGTGACCCTGAATTTGAGTTTGCTAAATAATTCAGCCATAAGTAACTTTAATTTGATAATAAATATGATAATTTAAACATCAATGCTTTTACTATATATATATATATATATATATTTTTTTGTCTACCTTGCCTGGCTCACTAAAACAGATGTACCGTATTATAAAAAAGGTGAAAACAATCTATTGCACAGGTCGGTTGTGCCAACATTGGTAGTTTGTACACACATTATAACTACTAAGAAACCTCATTCATTGATCCTGCAATCCAGCATTTTCTAATCAAGTGTAATACACAGTATATACCAAACAGAATCTAATAATAGTGGAAATAGATTCATTCCTTTGTATGTATGTAATTATTATGTTCTACTGCTTATCAAGTAAATGGGAAAACAGATATATAATGTTTGATGTATCGTTAGAAATCTGTTGGGCATTTTTACACTCCTTCAGTGTAAAAACAAACAAATATAAAGGACAATAACAACAGTTAGATGATCCTTCACCTATTGACTATAATTCAATTTTTTATAGAATGAGTGGGTAAAGAGAGTATAAATATAAAAAACACTCATCACATCTGAACAAGGAAACACTTGACACATTTTCAATGCTTGAGATAATTTATTATAAATCAAGAAGTTTAATTAATGCACTTTATGAACTTCAAGAGGAAAACTAGAGATATAATCACTGCTAAAGTCACAGATACAGATTTAGGACAAAAGAAGTGGTGGTTCCACTGTGGCTTTAGTGGTGTAGTTAAACCACAGGTGGTAGTTAACATAGTAGCCATCATTGTACATGTACAGCTTCTGGTCAGTGGGATTGAAGTCCAGGTTGGAATACTTATCCTGGAACCGTTCAAAGGGAACACTGATGTAGCTCTCTTGTTTGGTTTTGGTGTCGTATTTGTAAAATATCTCTTCTGTTTTGATATCAACTGTTTTGACTGCATACAGAACGCCACACACCATGAAGGCATTGCTCACGCCTGGTTTATAGACACTGGTCTGCCATTCCTCTTCAACCCCAAAAGAAAGCTCGTTTATTTTAGCAATGACCATCCGACCAGCGGACTCCTCATTGGCATAGGTCACCCACAGGCCGCTTTCATCAGCCGCAAAGTCAAAGTTCTGATTGGGGGAGTTGGTGTAGGAGAACCTGCTGCTGGCTCTAGGAATAACCTTGGACTCATATTTCCCTGTGGTGAAATTCAGTTTGGCCAACCCAAACGGGTTGTTGATCTGATAATAGAGAGTGTTGTCACGGAAGATGAAATTGTTCCCTGTGCCATACCAGCTGCTGTGTAAATTGAGATGCTGAAAGTGGTTTCTCAAAAGGAGGTTCTTGTAGTTAGTGTAAAGCCTGATGTCAACAATGGAAGCACTGGAGTACCCGGAGTACCAGTACATAGATTCTCTGTGAGGAATAGGCTTTGAGTCTTTCCCCCAGCCTCCATATTTGTAGCCTGCATTAAGATTGGCATTCAGTTGGCTTACAACGGGCTTGCTGACCTTGATGATACCTGTGTGTGCACATGAACCTGCAGAGAAAGAGAGAGGGGAAATTAGAGTCCGAAAAAACTTAGATTTTAGATGTGAATATCGTAAGGAGTGAGCTTACCAATGTTCGGGTTGAAAAGCTCCTGGTGTCGTCTCTCGCACTCCTCGAGTTGAAGCTGCACCTCGATATACTCCCGACGCGTCACCAGAACCAGGTTCTTGTCGTAGGTCAGCTCCAGCCTAGTCAGGGTCTGCACCATGACTGTGATCTGGGTGTAAACACATTTTTTGGCATTGTGGATTGGCATTATACTGGTAATGCGTTGACTCCCATCAAATGTACTTACCTGTATATGCAGAGACTCAAAGACAGTGGTGGAGCCTTTAATGGAGAGGTGCAGCTCTTTAATCAGAGCCTCCGCTTGTTTGATCTCAATCTTTATCTCAACCTTGTCGGCATCATTGTATGCATCGGGGTTCTTTTCAATTTTTTCAATCTGTACTGACAGCTCTATTATCCTCTCTTCATAAGCTGTCAGCTTTATCTCATAGTCCTCCAGCTGAAATAAAATGAAGATTTTACATTCTTTATTGAAGTCTCAAATATGTTATCATATACTTTCGTATGCTTCAATATGCCTGTGCACCTTGCCCATCTCCAGCTCCAGTTTGTGTGAGATCTCCACGGCTGTCTGCTCTACCACCACCAGGTCTTTAATAGGAAAGGTAGAACTGGGTAAGAAGGCATCACAGGTGCACCGGTCCCCACTTCCACCTCTGGTCCCATTCCTCGCACTGCCCTCGCTCAACAGGCCTAAGCGCTTCAGGCAACAAAAAGAGATGGTCACATGCTGATACAGTAGATCATCCTCAAAGAATAAAGATGAATCAGTGGATCTAAGTCATGCCATACATACCCCCCAGGCCATCGCTGAGCTGAGCAGTGCCAAGAAGTACAGCGTGTCGATCATCTTGATGCAGTCAGAGTTGTAATGATTGAGATAGCAGGACCTTTGTGCTTTTATAGCCTGTGTCTACATCTCGCAGGTTGAAGCACCTGTCCTTGTTCACATCACAATTAGTCAATATGCAAAACTTGATGTCATCGTCAGCAAACAGAAATGAAATACTCTTATGTTTGTTTGATTTATTTATGAGTGGGTGTGCATCAGAATTCAAGGATTAGATGATGGGTGGGTCTACCATCTGACAGAGTTCCCAAGCAATATGAAATGTTTTTCCTGATGGTCTGAACCCTGAATATACTCTGCAAATATAGAGATTAGATAAAAAATAGAACCTGTTTCGGATTTGTAAGCATACCTGTCTGTACCGACTACCCAGGGAAAGGTCAGAGAATTTAAATGAATGTCTGTATTTTTGTATCATTTGCCAAGACTTGGAAGGAAAGGAGTAATATATGTATGTGTATGTGTGCAATAACGTGTAGATTGGAGTGGACTGTAAACTGAGGCGGGTGTGATTTGTATATACATCTCCATGAATGTTATATATTTGTGGAATAAATAAAAAGTTCAAAAAAATTAAAAATCCCAGAAATATTAGTTTAAATCGTTTTTTATTCAGACAGTGTAACAAAGAAGTCAACAAAAAAACGTGAGATTTGAAACCAGTACACAGAGTTTTACTGTCATTTGACATTTTTATTCTTCAAGTCTTTATCCACACGTTTTGTTGTTTTCTTTTTCTTTACTTTCTTGGTTTTGGCTTTAACCACTGGCTGCTTGGCATCAAGAGCCGGCCTGGACCTGGTCAGGTGGTTTGCTGTGGGGCTTAGCTTGCTGTGGCCGAACTCTGAATCGGAGCGTATACCTTGGGCAGAGACAGATTTCCCTGGAGCAGAGCGGGGGGAGTCATCCAGCAGGTTGGGCTGGGAGTAGGAGCGCATCCCTGGGGAACTGGTGGGACGGTAAGGCGTTGTGCCTCCCAACATGGGCAGATGGACATGCTCATTGCTCAGATTACTGACGGAATAGCGACTGCTGTTGGACATGACAATATGGTGCCAAGAACTGAGGGGGGTGGCAGAGAAGGGCTGCGGGCCACCACTTGAATCATCTCTGGGACACCCTGGAGATATGACCATTGAGCTGCGTGGTGTCACAGCGTCCACGGCGCTCTGGAAGGTCTTGAGGATGCGGTCGCTCTTCTGCTTCTCCTTCTTCTGACGAGACTCAACCTTCCTCAGCTGGCGGCGGTGATCCCTCATCATCTGTTTCCTTGTATCTGCCAGTCCCCTGCACAGAACATCAAACAACACACACATCCGTTTTTTGTGAGGTCATTCAAGGTGAAGATCTGGACAAGTTCCCAGCCCATAACTAAAACACACACAGTTTAACTGCACCATCAATCGAACAATAATAAGACTGTACATTGACAGCAATGTTGTCACTTAATTTTTTTATATCCATAAACCTTGAGATATCAATCCCTGTGAAGTAATTGAGAAGGCCCACCTGTGAGTGTGATTAAACAATCGAAGACTTGCTTACCTGTAGTCTACCATTCCTGTCCTGTCGCGATCAAGTCTCTGAATCAGCTCCTCGATTTGGTATCGATCCAAAGGAATACTTGATTGCTATCATGGTTTCACAAAACAAACAAAAAAAGTCAGTCACTAAGTTTCTTCTTGAAATCATTCACCAGTCCCTTTCAGTAAGCTTGATTCAATTGATTCACAGTGTAAGAAAGACTTGAAGAGCGCTCTTCACGCATGATTTCAGAGGACAATTTCATGGTAGTCTGCCTTGCGAATGTCACTGACAACACAGTTAGGAAGATCAGTTTATCTGTACACCTGCACCGCCTTCCTGAAGTCAGCGACAGGGACCCGCATGGTGCCATCTTTGTCAATGTTCCGGAAGAAATCCCACAGACGTAGCTTGCGTTGATCCAAATAATCCTTCAAAAACATTAAGACATTTTGACGATTAACCAAGCAAAAATAAAGAGGGATTTGACGGCTTTTTTAAACTAATATGTCTCATTGTGTCAAATAAGATGCCAGGACTACTTATATTAATTTTCGACTGACACAGACCTGGATGACTTTCATTGGATCAACACGTTTTGGTGGCTTCTTAGCGATAAAGCCACCGACCCCTCCGTACTGTACATCCAGGCCGGGATGCTCCTGGCATGTCACCTCCAACAGGTGCACAAATGTCTCAGTTACCAGCACATTCTGCGTGGTAAAAAGGTGACAACATATAAAACAGACAAGAAACAGGGTATTTATTGTGATTTATTTTATATTGAAAGGTCTATTTGAAAGGTTATGAAATGATATGACAGAACAGTTAGATCAGGGTGCCAAAAAGACAGACAGAGACAGACATTGAACCAAAGAAACTCACACATATGTTAATCTCCTCCAAGGCAGTTCTAGGTGTGTTCTTCACCACATTAACCAGGGCCAGTGCTCCCTCTACTGTTAGAGAGTTGTAAGCCAGCTACAGGACAGTAAGAATAAAATGTCACATTCAAATGTACCTGCACCACACACCGATGAGACATGTTAGCTTAAAACAACATGTTCCACCCACCAGTAGGACTCGGAGTGTGTCGTTGAACTCGAGGCCCCTGCAAAGCATGCCGACGCCCTCATTGGTGAGGCGGTTGTTGTTAAGGTTGAGGTGCACCAGAGTGTTGTTGAATTTTAGGGCCTCTCCCATGGCGAGGGCACCCTCATTCCCAAATCCGTTCCATGACAAATCGAGGTGTTTCAACATCATATTCACCTAAATATAGGGAATGTGATCAGCTGTTGTATACTGAGACAGTGATCAAATGAATTGATTATACATCCAAACCTTGAGTCCAGCACAAAATGCCACAGCCCCTTTCATTCTGAGATGGTTCCAGCTGAGATCCAGCACCTCAAGGCCCTCGTTGTTTGCTGTAGGAATGGAAGGTGGAATCACAAAATAAGGCTTGGCAAGTTTGTAATTTAGTTCATGAAGCAAAGCTATGCGTTTAGCAACTCAACAAAGACGTTCGAAAATGTTACCATACCCAACAGTTGTCCTAAATGTTCCCCTCCTTTTCCACAAAACTCATTATGGCTCAGGTCTAGTTCCTTTATTCTGGAATTGGTCTAAATATAGAAATATTAGCATCATAATAATGGCAAAAAGTAACCAAATATAACTTCATAATTTAGACGTTGTTGCATAAAAATCATTGTTGTCGACTGATCATAAATAATAATAAACTTACCAACAAGGCATCTGCTAAATATTTTGCATCATCATCAGAAAATCTATTTCCTGTTGGAAAAAATAGAAATATGCTAAACAAGTATAGAAAGTATCACACATAATAATCTTGAAACGTTTTTCTTTTTTAACTGAATTTAGTGATTTAAATATACAGTGATATCAACTGTATCAAATATTGTATTTAGCTTATTATTTTTAATTTCCACACTACCTGAAAGTTTCATAGATTTTATTGAAATGTTGTCCAGCAACACTTTAGCCATATACTCAGCTCCTTCAGACTGCAGATAGTTGTTGGACAAATCCTGTAAGCAAAACAGATGATGGTCCAATATGCTGCACAGATGTAAAGGAGAAAAGCCTCCTGAAAAGCACTTGTGCCCTCCAGTGGTTACTCTGACATACCAGGTGCTGCAATGTGAAATTAGCCCTCAGCATCTCCACAAGGTATTTGGCTCCTTCAGCTTGAATATGATTGTCTGCCAGTTCGAGAGTATCGATATTCATATCAGCCTAAATACAAATATAATATTAGAGATGTTATATTTTAAAATGTCACATTCAATAGCATGCCCTTTTAACTTACCACTAGAGCGATAGCAAGTGCCTTGCACCCCAAAGGTCCCAGCCCATGATGATTGAGGGTCATGGTTGTGGAGTCAAGGTTTCGTATAAAATAGGAGACTGGAACTACACCCACCAGCCTGCAGGCCTCGAGGTACACTTCAGAAATAGAAGTCTTATTGTTGCTCTCTTCTTTTTCTGGAAATGAGTGAGTACCACATGGGCCGTTGGTTACAAATACGGTATTTAAGTTGTGTTTCACAGCAACACTTCAAAACAAGCGTTCTATTTTCATTGTTTTCATTAATGGTTTTTATCATAGATTATGAGTTGACCTAACAACTTTACATGAGCAGCAAAATGCACTATATTTACTCCAACAATTAACCCAAAAATGTATATAATTGACTCACCGTCTGACTCTAAGTCTGTGTCAAACTCATCCTCCGTGCCCTGCTGTTCAGTTGGTGATGGACAATCATCCTCTTTTAAGCAGAGGGACTCAAAAGAGAGCATTGACATTGCTATGCTGTCAAAGCCTATATCCAGATTAAATCAATTTTTGGACTCAAAGGGAATACAGTCCTCTGGTTATTATTTCTCAATGTGTTCATGTGTGTTCTGTATGGGCTTGCACTGTGAAATGAAATAGGCCTGTGCTTTCCCGAGGGTAACTCTACCCTGCAGGTAACATCATATGTGTAGTGACATCAACAATTTATGCCTTGGTGTGGTAAGCATGCTGTGTTTTTTTTAGCATCTCTAAGCAAAACTGTAGGTATGATGATACAGTATGACACTTTGTGAAATGGTATTGTTCAAAGTAAAATGGTATTTTATAAGATGCTATACATTCTTACATCAGCTGTACATTCTTACATCAGCTGTACATTCTTACATTTTATTTTATTTTATTTAGTTTATACAAAATGATGTGCAAAAGGATGCTATTTCAAACTGTGTTATATTACATTTATTTAGAGTAATTGTAAGAATAACTCATTTTGTAATATACTGTAAAGTCCAGGAATTCAGTGCAATACAAGAAATATGAAAGAGCAGATAGTAAAATAGTAAAATAAAAGATAAGGATAACAAACATGATGTTAACCCTAACTTTCACAGGTTTAATAGTAAATAGTTTCTCCCTGACCATTTGTACCACTGCCTCATCACCACCCGCGTCATAGCATAATGGCGCTGATAACCACCAACTTCACAGCGCGCATGCGCAGATCTCACAACATCAACATGATTGTCAGCATACTGTACTATGTACTCTACCCGCTGTCACGGTCCATGACAAGTCGCCGTCTACACGCAGGTAAATAAAATAGCACATTGCAAAGGTCCCGGGGTAGGAAATTGTCCTTGTCTCCACGTGCATTGGATTTTTTAGAAGCTATCGGCTAACGTTAGGTTGTGGCTCGCTGCTCACTGGGCAATGTATCCAACATGTGTTGGCGTGACTGAGCGTTGTCTTGTGAGGGTGATTTAAAATAAAACTTTCTTGTGCTCCCACAGCTAATATTTCCTTCTTTATGATATCGTAAACTTAATGCACATTATGTTTTTGCTATTCCGCTAACTTAGCTCACGTTTTTTTTAGAGCCTGAACTTTCCCAACGTGGTGTATGACGTCACGACGTTGCCATGTGGGACTGTTTTGCTTTTGTATTCAATGAGGCTCCTTTTTTGTGTCACATTTAACCCTTCTGTTGTGTTCGAAAGCTGTTCTATTTCGTATATGGCTTCGCCCTCTAAGCCCTAGATTCCACCGGGGTTGCATTCCGATCATCCAAAAATCAGCTCCTAAATTCTAACCCTATCTCCTATTCCTTGACCTCTGAGTGAAACGTCACGGGGTTAAGGGATAGTGGATAGGAGAATTCAAAAGGACTTAGGAGAAGAGACTGCGGTACTTTAGAGAATCCGAATGCACTTTCACTATCCGACGTCTTTATGATGCGCCAGCGGACATCATTGTGTGCGTCTGCTGCTGTGGTGAAACTATGGAAACTACAGTTTTCTATAGAACGGACTACAACATGGATGTTTAAGAATGAGGGACTCATCTAGAGACTCTGCACCGTGCTCTGATGCTGTTGTTTTATGCTTTATGAACGTGGACAACAGAGAAACATATTCTTCATGACCAAAGTTGTAATTGAAATAAAAAAGGAAAGTGAAATTATGCTCGTCACCCTCTCCCTCCGGTCCACATTAATACAAATGATCCCAATACGTATGATTGTATGAAAATATCTTAAAATAAATACAAATGTATTTATTATAAACGTTAGTCCTTAACACCTATCACTGTGTATATCACCATTCAAACATCTTTTAAAAGTTGAACAAACCCCACACAGCTCAGTGAAATGTTGACTTTATTTGATAATTTCAGTAAAAACTAATGTTCATATTTCTCTTTTTGATTATAATACTGATGAACGTTCAAAACAAAGCACTTTGGCAACTTACTACATACGTTTTAAAATGCTTAATAAGGACCGTAACTTTCATGATACAACTTCATAATCGTTTGTTTCCGTGAACGGCCGACTGTTGTGTGACGGCAAATTCTGCGGCTGCAAGGGATTGTAGGGCAGCATTTTCTCCTCTCCTTTCGTTTAGGGAGGTCCAGTGGTTCCTAAGCTAAAGGAGGTTATAAAGGAAGTTTGAAACCGCCTTTCGTATCATTCTAGAGAATTCGAACGGCACTTATAATGGCTGCCACTGAGGGACTTCCGGGTCATTTCACTCCGTTAGGAAGGTTCCTAAGCTAAATGGACTATTGGACTGCAGCCTCTGTTCCCTCCTGTCTGATTACCTGATTGTGTTCCCCTGGTGCCCCCTGTGTTTTCTCCTCCCTCCTCACCTGT
>NW_011369097.1:581048-678304 GCF_000735185.1 Notothenia coriiceps | reverse complement strand
GTTTAAAATGTTTTAGACCTTTGAGTTCATCTCATGAAAAATGGGAGCAAAACAGTGTAAAGTGCAAAGTGTTGCATTTATATTTTTGTTCAGTGTAAGACATTACATTACCAGGGGTGCACATAAGTGGTACGCAGGTACGCATGCGCGGCAACAATCTGAAATGCGTACCGTCACTTGTGTCACAAAGCGCATTTGCGTACCGATGTATATGTGAAGCTTTTCCATAAGGCGGTTAGATCACCGGACGACGGAGTCGGTCTCCGTGTGCAAAGACAGGGCTGCTGTTAACGTCGGCCTGTACAGCAGCACTGCGCTAAAACAGCTGATCACAACGTTCACACGCTCTGTGGTCACGAAGCTCTGCACTCTACTACTACCCCCCCCCCCCTCTCGACATTCGCGATACAGAGGGCTTCATCATACTCCACTAGCACCCCCACCCGCTGATATTCGCGATACAGAGGGCTTCATGGGAACTTTGAGGGGAGCCGGAAGTTGGAGTACCAAACACTTACTCCAGGTACTCATCTGAGTACCTCACTGAGAAAGTTGTGTGCACCCCTGGTTATGGCCCAAAACACGTTACACCACATATTGTGCATGTGTGAGTTCAGGTTCAAGTGTTAGTGTACATATTCTTTGAGAAAGGTCGAATTCCCGTGGGGGGAATGGGGCAGAGGGATGGGAGACCAGGTGCATGTTGGGGCTGGGGTGTCTAAAGTCAAAGATGAATCTTGATTGGGCCAAATTTGACCGAGTCACCCAAAACAATTATTCCGGGTCTTCAAGACCCGAACACCAAATGATACACTTTTTGTTTTAGAGACCTTCAGACTTGGCAACAATTGTCAAAATCTGTTTTGTAGTGTTTATATAGCTGTTGTGAAGGATATCATGAAGCCTTGTTCCGATAAAAAAACTAGAGCGTAGTTATTATATAATTTTAACTTGAAACAGGTCACGGGAGAACCGAACACAACATAAGGGTTAACACTGCTTATCATTATTTTAGGGCAAAATCAATGACACAAGCTAAATATCTCAGTATGTTTCAGCTTAATGTAAATGTACCAGCGTTCTCTAACACAGAGCTTGTCCTACAGGGGCCTCCAAGAAGGCTCTCCCTCCTTCTATGGTTAATGATAAGGCATTGTGTGATGGTAATGCTGTCACAACCAGAACCCTGTCTCAAATTAACAAGCTGGACCAGTGGCTCAGCCAAGGCAGTGGGACGAAAGGGGAAACGGAAGAAAGGATGAAAGAACCAAGCCCAGAACAGGAATACGACACATTGCAGCTGATGGCTGTCCTGCATGAAACTACAAAGAAGGAGGCTGATTCAAAGATGAGTGAGGGGGAATCTGCAGTGAAGGAAGAAGAAGCAGAGACGAGAAATGGACAGCTACAAGACACAGTGGAAGCTCCTGAACAAGGGGACGGGGAAATAACTGATCACCATGAGGTGTTCAATACGAAGCAAAACACAGAGGGTGGGAGTATTTCTCCAACTGAGGATCTTAATCAAGGGCTAGCTCCTGGCTCACAATTAGCATGCCTGCTAACAGAGGACAGCACGCAAGAAAGCCCAAGTCCCGAGTCAGTTACTCGAGCTGAGCCAAGAGTACAAGAAACAACTGGATCAATACAGGTACAACGTTTGGAAAAGCCAATGCCTCCAGCTGAAACTCCAGCTGAAGTTACTGAGTGCTGGGATGAATATTTGGCTTCAGTTGCTGAAGGTGGAGAAAGCAGTTTGGAGACGATATTTTCCTCCCTTCTCTCAAATACTCAATCCCAACTTAAAGTCAGTGGGCAGCATGAAACTCAAGCAGGTTGGCACTTCCCGGCAGGACGTGGCTTGGCAGAGGAATTGCAGTGCCCACTGTGGCAATTTCCCGCAGCAAGCTACTATCCTCCAATAGATTCAACAGTGGGATTTGAAGGTGAGAATCTGATTTTTCTTTTAGGTGAAAGATTCATAATTTTCGATTGTAATATCTCCACTGCAGTGAGGTTTGCCTGTAAGGTAAGATACGATAAGATGAGATGTACTTTATTAATCCCAATTTGCTTATTTTTGTTGTTGCAGCAGCATAAAACAAAACAAGGCATTGCACATAATAACAGATGAAAAGAGTTAAAATAAACATCTCAAAATAGAAATAGGATTAAACCAGCATTAGAGAGTAAGAAAAATATACAGATGACCGTGAAGATAACAAAGCTATGAACTGTCTGACAAATTAAATACAATAAAATAAATAAATAAAAACACTGTACTCTCCTTGTATGTGTTTGTTTTCTACCCAGTAACATGGAGAGTATGGGAGAAGGTGGATGAGAGTGCCACTGCAGTAGAGCCCCTCCCATTCACAAAGGCCTCGATGGACTTCACTGTAATGTCCTACAACATCCTTGCTGATGACCTGCTGCAGGCCAACCAGGAGCTGTACACACACTGCCCTCTGGAGGTGCTCGACTGGAGCTACCGCTGCAGCCTACTCCTGGAGGAAATCCAGAAATGGGAACCAGATGTGAGTCAAGTGCCGACTGATTAAAATCAGTCGCTTATAGTTGCAAGATAGATACATTTAATGGTCATTTTGAGGGGTCCATTAATGAGTTATGTGTGTTCTCGGTAGATTCTGTGTCTCCAAGAAGTTCAGGAGAATCATTACCATCAACAACTGTATCCAGCTCTGTCTCAGATGGGTAAATCATCTTAGAAAATATTTTGGAACAATCCTTTTGGATGATGTTATCACAAAGACATTACATATACTGTCTCCTCATGTTCCAGGCTACACCTGTGTGTACAAGCGCCGTACAGGGACAAAGACAGACGGCTGCGCTACATGCTACCGTGGCAGTTGCTTTTCTGAGGTGTCCGTCACCATGCTGGAGTTCTTCAGGCCCGAGACTGAGCTGCTGGACCGGCACAATGTGGGCATTATTGTGTTGCTTCGGCCAGTGGTAATGAATGGGTCTGAGGTCAAGGCAAAGGGCCCACCGCTCTGCGTGGCCAACACCCACCTGCTGTTCAACCCTAGGAGGGGTGATGTGAAGCTGGCTCAGCTGGCCATAATGCTGGCAGAAATCGACAGCGTGATCAAGTCCTGTAATGCAAAAGGTGAACACTGTAACGTCATCTTGTGTGGAGACTTTAACTCCATCCCTTCAATGCCTCTGTACCAGCTGATAACCACCGGAGAGCTCTACTTCCAGGGTCTGCCCGCATGGATGGTGAGTAGAGTGGCAACGATTATTTGTATGATAGATAACAGTGTTTCCAAGGAATTTTCTGTTTCTAATGACACATGAACAAACACACTAGGTTCATTCCCATGCAAAGCCAGCAGTGTTTGTCTTTTTATTTCACAACCCAAACTTTTGTTTTAACATTGAAAAGGGCTACCCAATTCATCTTAATTTTTTTTCATATTGTTGTTGAAATTCCGCCGCTTTTGATTGAAAATGGCTCCCATATTATGTCGTTAATGCCAAACCAATCAAAAGCATTGTATTGCTACATTAGAAAAATAGGCCAGATTTCTTTAAAAAAAAACGTATTCCACCTATTTTATTTTCTATTCTATATGAATATAATAAAAACATATATATTTAATCCCAATATTCACATTCATAGAAGGGGGACTAAAATACCTACTCGTCCAGTGTAGTGATACAATACTGCATTGATTTGAAGTCACTGGGTCACATGATATTGAAGCTATTGGAAACAAATCTAGATTTTCTATAAAAAACCAGCAACATATTCATATATCATAAAAAAGCACTAAACAGTTATATTTGGTTTCAGGTTAGTGCCATGATGCTTATAGGACTTACCTCTGTAACCACCATGTATGTATTCCCCGTGTCCAACAGATATCAGGTCAAGAGGACCTGTCCCACAGAGCCTATGTTCACAGACTATGCGTCCCCCTGTGGCCTAGCTCTCTGGGAATCACTGACAGATGCCAGCATACTACTGCGGAGGAACCAAAGAGCGAGAGCCAGAAATTAGGTCAGTGTTTGAAGTGATTGCAGATTTGTGTTACTTTTTATGTTTACCCTTTTTGTAATCTCTATCCATGGAGTAGGTTTCGGTCTTTTGTGTTTCATTTCCTCTTTTTCCTCACTTCCTATCCTGTTTGTTCTTCTCGTGTAGGAAAAGGTCAGTACAGCCATGATTTTATGCGCCAGCTACGCTTCTGTCCGACTGCATTTATCCGTCCTCTGGATTTACAGCTGATCCCAGGCGTGACTGACATCACTCCAGGTACGGGATTGCAATACAAAAACCACAACATCACTTCTTACTGAAATGGTTTCAATATCTGGGTCAATATCTTCTTTATTTTCATGCACAGATGCTTCAAGCGTACATCAGCCTGATGAAAGGTCAGTTTACCCAACGTTTTTTTGTTGTCATATTGCTATTTCTTTATGCATACAATATACTATATGGGAGAGGATGCCAATTCAGTGTCAAAGCATACAACTGAGCGACACAAAATAAAAAGCAACTCAAATCAATAAATAGGTAAATTAAATTCTTTATTTATCTCAGTTCATTTTGCATGTCGCCTTTTTACATATTAAAATAGGTTATGTACAAAACAAGATGGGCCAAAAGGTAGAGCAAGCTTAATTGGCTGTAACTGAGATGTGATTTGAGTCATGTTTTGTGACAGTTTCAGCCACACTATCAGCCACCGGTTAGACCTGAAGTCGGTCTACCAACACGTCCTTCCAGGATTTGGCAATCCAGAAGTCACAACCCTGCACTCTGAAGGCGGATCTACAGTCGACTACATCTTCTACAGCCGGAGACGCACGGCAATCTGGGATCCAAACGGTATGGGGACACGACACAGAGGACACTGTTGCAGATTTGAATCCATTTTTGTAGATCACTTATTAGTTTGTGGTGTCTTTCTTTTTTTTCTCAGCCGGCACCTTTGCTATTAGGGGTCTGAAGCTGATTGGTTCTCTCTCCCTTCTATCTGAGGACGTCTTATGGTCAATGAAGGGCTTGCCCAATTACATATTTCCCTCCGACCATCTCAGTCTTCTGGCCAGATTCCAGCTGGACCTGAATGCTGCGTAATAGCAGAAAGTGGGTGGACTCCGAGAGGTCAGAGTTTGAGTGTATTTCCCTTTACAATGGTTCAGACCTTGCCTTGTACACATCTGGGTTTTGTTTTTTGTTCAGATGACCACCAACCCTTTTGGTTCCCTTATGGAATCAAAGGAAGTCTTCTTACTGAGAAGAAGAGAATATTTCTTGTTTAAAAGAGCCAGAAAATATAATGGAGGCCAATAGTCAGCCTTGTTCCACATTGTTTTCATCAGATATTTATACAGAAATATGAAAAATTGTATTATTGATGCTGTAAAAAAAAGTGATTGCTTTAATAGTATTGTTATAATAATACACTGACCTGTTTTGTTGCGTTTTCATTGATTTTAAATCTAATGTTCTAAAAGCTGTTTCTGATTATGAGTCAGTGCTATTTGTTCAGATGGGGAAAATATTGAATAAATATTTTTACAGTTATTTGTGGCTCCCTGAGTTTAGCTTTTTAACACCTTACATAAAATGCATTTATTTGTTATTTACAATGTAGCAGCACAGTTGAATGTGTCCACCAGCATTACATCCGCCAGATAGGAGTCTCCCTCTCTGTTTATCCTGCCTGGTGTAGTGCTGAGATGTGACCTGAATGTTGGCTCTGCCCCTCCAGTCCCACTACACTGAGGCACTCAGTTTGTCAGGGAGAAGGTGTGTGTGTGTGTGTGTGTGTGTGTGTGTGTGTGTGTGTGTGTGTGTGTGTGTGTGTGTGTGTGTGTGTGTGTGTGTGTGTGTGTCTGTCTAGTGGATGCATGGATGAATAATTCATTAAGATATTTGAGTGTTCATGCATGATGGAGCTCAGTAAGAGGGCTTTGTGTTATGTGTGGGGCTATAAAATGTCTGCAGAGGTGATTCCCATCACTCACTTGCTCCTCACTCATTCTTGACAGTGTGCTATATAAATATGTTTCCCCTTCAAAGCAATAGCTCATTAGTTGAAAACTTTAATATATAGAGGAATCCGATAGGGTGTGCCTCTCTTTTCCCTTTGTCATCATGCACGTAAGCGAAGTAGGTCAGTAGTAGTTTATTCTCTCATAGGTCATTATATATTCTGTTTCTTTATCTGACAAACACTGCTGGACAAAATGTCTGGCATCTGGAAGGGAGGAGAGGGATTTGTTTATCTTCATCATGACTATCTTCTCATAATTCACTGAGGAAACTGCCACAACATTAACTTGTTTTAAAGAGCTCACTGCACCACTCTCACACATGACAGTATTTGATCTCAGATGCAGCTCTTCCAGAGTTACATTACTGGCCAATGCATGGAAGTGGTTCCTTGCTGACTAGCGTTCATCAAATGCAGCTTCCATTAAGACTTCCTAGCTGATTGCTGTGAGGTGGACTTACATTCATCAACCTGGGACCATTAAACAGCAGGATCCCTGAACATGAGCACACATGCCAGCATACTACACCTTTTCTTAAACTATTTGACAAATATTAGCAAACAAGGGCAGTTGTCTACAACATTTGTTTTCTCGCGATAATCTGAAATCTTATTGGTTAAATTGTCCCACTTAGTCTAATTTAAGTGTGTAAATCCAGTGTCCTGCTGCTGCACACAGAGGCTTATGCTTCCCTTTAATGGAGTTGTTGGCATTACGTTTCCTTTGTGTAAACCTAACAGGAAGTGTTTAGAGATCTCCAGAGTCTGCTTGCGTCATCATTTACTTTGCTGCCAAAAACTGCCCTTCAACTGAGGACACCCTGTGCTCAGTTTGAACTATTGGTCGACAGAAAACTGGCTCCATTCCCTGCCCGACAACAAGCCTGTCCGACAACTAATTACAGAATACTTAGGGACTAATCACTGAATTCGTGGATGAAAACTGCTTAAAAAGGACTGGCTTATTAAAAACATAACAATGAGTTTATCCCAAAAAACACCTTTTTTAATAATAAAAAATAGATTCAGAAAACAAAGATGGGTTGCCTCTTTATTGTGATCCGGTAAATCTACAGTCTTTTGGTACGAAACAATTGTGTAATAGAGCACTGAAATGAAAATAGACAACACCTACTGTAAACGGAAAGTTTTTGGCTGTGGCAACATATTCAAAACAGTGTGTAGTAAATAGTGTTCTACTGCTGATCACCAACACTGAAGGAAGTATAAAATGACAATTTCCAATGATAATATAAATACAAAATGCAGATAAAAGTGCTGTAAACAAACGTCTTTACACTTCATCTGAAAAGGAAATCGCACCACTTAAGGCTAGTGAAATATCGGATAAAGTTGCTACAAATAAAGTTAGAAACAATGTAGATATAAAGCAGATATACAGTACATATAAACCAAACTTATTCTTACTCAACATCTACATTAAATGCAGATAAGGTCCATCAGCTTGATAATCATGGTTGTTGTGAAATGTCTTATATTCAGGAGCCAGAAAAAATCCTGCTTCTCATCACTACAGATGACTTCATAATCTTGAATATACCATTGTATATTGTGTATTCAATCCCATATTCAAATTCAATAAGGTGATTAGCATGCTAAACATGCTAGCATCTGGATATTTTGGAAGAACAGAGATTACACTGCTTTTCTGATTAGTTAGACAATGAGAATAATGGGGTGGATATAAAAAAAGGAATTTCCTTCTCTTTGAGTTTCCATACAAGGCACAAGGGTAGTGGTTTGCAAACTAGTCACTACACAAGAAATGGCAGCCCAGCAGAGCCTTAGTGGATTTAAAATTACATTACATGTACTTGCACACTTACAGTACGACGATACAGAATGCAGACGAGCCTTAAGAGCTTTTGTTGAACATAACACAGAACCTTATGACATGTCCAGTAGCACATTAACACTGAGTGGTGGTCCTGCCCAACGTCGAGGGAAGGGTCATATTTCACATTGTGTTGAGTTTGCAAAAATCTGCAGTTATTTAAAAATGTTTACAAAGTACTGCACTTTTGTCCCCTTTTTAATTTGGGAGCATGGCCAGAACCAAGCACAGTACCTGCTCCAGGAAAAACCTTGACCATAATAGACGTAGAAAAACTGAAAGAGGCATTTGTTTTGAGAAGAAAAGTTGCTGGTGACCTATTCAACATTTGTGTCTCCGTGAATAGGCCAATGAGTATAAAAAATGAAGAGGGAATCTGCGGCTCTGAAACACGTGTGTGGGACCTTGTATCCTTACAAGCAAGCTAAAATTCTTCTTCAGACTCGAATCTGGTATCCATTTATTTCTGCGGACGATTTTGGCTCCAGAACCTTCTTATCTCCAGAGGGACTGCAACAAAACAGACACAGAGAAATCAGACAAGGAAACTGTGACTAATTCATGAACCACTTCTTCTTTTCTGTAGATCACAAGACATCTATAGTCCAAATGTGTCCCAGTGACAAAAAGCATGTCACATTTAATATTGGCTGAGCACATGGTGAATCATACCGTCTCTCAATGCGGCTGATCCTGCGTACGGGGCTTCCCTGTCCTCTGAGGGGTGACCCCATGCTGTTCCTCCTGTCTTTGGTGGGAGAGGGTGGTGCTGGCTTCCCTATCTGCAAAAACAATGAGAACACCGTTATCAGAATCAGTTAAAAACACAACATGAAGAGTCACTTATTCTTATGTCCTCGCTTTCCAGGGCGAGGCTCAGTATGAGTGGCGGAAAAATCTGTCTTTATTAGTAAGGTGATTGTGGAGAGCACTCAATGTAAATGATCAGCAATTGATGGATTGTGCCGGCCATGCATGAAGCACAGCAAGGCAGAGTGAAGCCATCACATTTAGTTTTATTACGCGCAGAGCTCAGCATCAAGGCTGTTTTCATTATGTTGGCATGAGAGGTGATGATAGAGCATCATTTGAGGGAAATCACTCAAACAGCCGGGTCAACTCGGTGTCACTGTGCATGAAGAGGCAGCGCGTCAAAAGAAATCTAATGAGCGGCCGTCTGCTGAGGACAAAGTAAATCTATCATCATTTTCTGAGCTCCATCAGCTTGTCCTGGTGTCAGCAGTGAGATGAGACTTCTGCACTACCATTCATAATGCTTATCAACAGAGCATCTTTTCTGAATACCGTACTGTACCCAGAGGTGGGAAGTAGTGGAGTACAAATACTTTGTTACTGTACTTAAGTACATTTTTCTGGTACCAGTACTTCACGACTTTTTACTTTTACTTCTTACATTTTTAACTCAAATACCTGTACTTTCTACTTCTTACATTTTCATTGCATGCCTATTGATTTTAACACAATCGGTGTATCCATCATTTCCTGGTCTTCTCTAAAGAAGAGGGACCAATGAAAACGTTGTCATTTTGCATCAGCAAAAAAAACGTTCAGCATCAAAACATTCATTAGCTAACAATGACATTATTGTTTTATTAATATAAAGGGAGGTCAGTTACTCTTTAAAACGGTTGGTAGGTATGGGTACTTTTTACTTAAGTGCATTTCGAAGTCCATACTTCTTTACTTTTAGTTTTAGTTTAGTCAGTACTTCTACTTTTACCAGAGTATTTTTAAACTCGAGTATCTGTGCTTCTACTTGAGTAAAGGATGTGAGTACTTTTGCCATCTCTGACTGTACCTTCAGCCTCATGTCCCGAGTGTGTCGCTCCAGCTCTTTCCGTAGCTCCTCCTTGGTCAGCTTGTCTAAGTCTAGTATGGAATGTTTCCATTCTATCTGCTCCACGCTGTGAGCGTCATGGGACACGTACTGGCCGATCCTGACCTTGCGCAGGGTGTGCCAGTAGCCCCTGTAGGCTCCTTCGAACTCTTGCACTAGGTCCATCAGTGTGCGGAACTCCAGGGGCTTGAACATGAGGTCTTCCCTCCGGCTCGTGCCCAACGCGCCGAAGCGTCCTCCGCAGTGAACTCCCAGCACGATGTGGTGGAAGTGGTTTCCTGAGAAGTGAGACTGAAAGCTGAGGGGGAAGCGCTCCACACCGGGCATGTTGTTGGTGAGGTAACTGTACGAAGAAGGGTCAAGGAAACGGATAATTGGAAAGACAATTTACAGTAAGTCTGCCAAAAAACACACCATTAACATAAACATGTATGATGGGGGCACATTACAATGAAACATACAATAATAAAATTTGCAACATGCCCTGATTCTCTAAAGATACATCCCCAGGATCACCGCCTCCAGGCATTTGATTGGCAGAGCCTCCCGCGTCATCTCTTTAGCAATGTCCATCAACCTGTGCAGGACAATGGAACAGGAGAGAAACACCGTTAATTCTCATCTCTGATATAAGACACTACTGAGTGCAATAGAAATGCACACACAGTTATTGAACAAACACATTTTCCACGAGCCATGGAAATATGATTTAGATCACGAAATCTAATAAAGCAAGGTCAGGGAAATTGTGTTCCAGGCCTTCTGCTGCTTGACGTTTCAACTCACAAAGCCCTGAGGAGATACAGCTGATCCACAGGCATCAGACATTAGCAGCACTGGCCAAAACCATAAGAAATCAGCTAATATTGTTGCAGACATCCTATGACTGCTGCCATGAGTCCATTACTAGTGATTAGTCTTTGGTGAAAGAAAAAAAAAGGTGCTTACGCAGTAAGAGGCCGGCTCTTCTTAATTTCAAAAAACTGTGTTCCTGTGTGATTGTACCTGTAGGACACAGTTAAGGTCATACTGTATAACAACAGAGCAATCAGCAGCATGCATCAGGGAGAAGAGACAACCAGTTATAGTGCTTTGTGATATTCATAGGTTGCTGTTTAATTATGGATGAATTACGTCTGACTGAAATAAAGCTTAATATATAGTAGAGTTTCCACAATGCTTGCCTACTTCCAAATGTAAAGGGTAGTAAAAATAGAGGGTTAGATAGGATTTGAAAAAGTCAAGATAGATCAAAATATGTTTTAACTACAAATGAAATGCTGTGGAAACATTCAAATACACCAAGGTAGTCAAAGGATACTGCAATTCCCTGATGTATTTCTGTATGGCTTCCAAGCGCTGTGGGATAGTGGTGGTAGGTTGAAATGTAGGCACACTCGGTATTGGAATCTGTAGGACAGAGAGCATCCCAACAACTTGATGAACATTGAACAATCAAAGTAGTCTTGTGTGCTTTTCCCTATTCAGCCTGCCGATTGCAAGAGCTTCTTAATTGCTCTAAGCACGAGAAATGAATGAAAAGTACCATTCTTCTGTGTCTAAAACATCCATAGCATGCAATGGTACCATGCAGAGTGAACTGGACAAAACATGCATTGTATTTTACTGCTGTGATAAAAAAATACATTAGTTAAGTTTATCTATCAGTCATGTGGGACAGCGTAGTAACACTGTAGCTCAACATTTCCTCAGATCACATGGGTGTTAATTGTTTCTCCACCATGTGTAAGTTTCACATGTGGAATTCAACAGCTGCAACCTTACCTTGGGCAGGTCAGTGGCCCCCCGGGTCTCCTTCCCCAGTGCTTCACCGTTGGGGTGTATTCGAGCCACATGGCGCCACATCCTCTCCCAAGTCTCCTCATCCACCGGGAGGCCTCCTCTGTTCACATAGAAAGGCACCCCTCCATCCCTTAACTCCTCTTCGGCTTCATCCTCCTGCTCCTCATCCCTCTGCTCCACGGAGCCCGCGGTGGCCCTCAGCATCCTTCCTCCTCCTCTTCCTCCTCCTCCAGCAGCAGGAACCCAACTGAGTTCAGGCACAGAAGCCTCCATACTGGACCCTTCACTGGTTAATCTGCTTTTTGCAGGTTTAAGTAGGTTCCAACAACAGATGGCCAACTCATGACATCAAGCAGCATGTGCCAAAAAATATATAAAAAGAATAATTCAATGCAATGTCGAGAAGGTTTAATAAAAATGCAGCCCTTTAGTTGAAGACCTAAATAATGATTTCAAAGTATAAACAAATTAATCTTCTTGCAATAAAAAAATGACTCTTTGGGAAAATCTAGAACCCTAGGCCATTTAATAATCATATGTCCATGTTAATAAATAAACTATGACACTTAGGTAATTAAGCCTTTAGACGTGTTTTAATTACAATCGGGTGAAAGTTCAATAAGCCAAAACATATCCGGCCAATGTACCGCTATCACAGTCTTTAGGAGGATTGATCCGCAGACAACAAAGTATTAGAAACGAATAATTCCCTGCACCGTTAGAGGTCATTCATATCACAAATATCCAGAAAAATCAGTGCCGTTTTGCAATCCCATCATCTCGACACTCCTCACGCGTCCTCTTCATCGCTTCTTCACCAAACCATTTCCTTCAGTCAGCCGGTTCATTGTTCATACAGATGCTCCTGGGTTCAGCGGCTGGGAGTGGGATTCACGTCCAACGAGCAGCTCAGACACTCCCAGATCTCCGTCTACCGCGCATGCGCAAGACAGCGGATCTCAACCGTGACAAATGCTGCATTCAAGTGCTCCTCCGATCAAGAAGTTAGATCTGCGAGTCATTTATTCTACTGCTTGGTGATAATAAAAAAACACAATCTGGGTGTTTTCATTTTATTAATCTTGACACTATTGTTATGTGGTGGAAGGATGAAGGAAAGTAAATAAAAAAACGTTTTAAGATAAAATATAAAAGATTTTTAAAATGAGATATCATTCAATCAGCCACACCCTGGATATGTTGGCTGATTTATTTTGTGATTTGTTATTAGTTGTAGTAGTGAAACATTTATATTGCCCTTTTCCCGGTTTGCTTGTATACATCTTTAACATTGTTGAAGGAAAAATAAAATAAAAACAATAAAACACATTTACACCATAATATTTTTTAAATAATAAAGACCTTAAAACATAAAAAAAAGAATGTGTGAAACTATATAAGGAATTGATCAAGGTTATCTTTCCCATAGTAAATTAGCATCTTTGCTAATAAAGCAACATTTCCTCAACACATTAGGGGTATTGTAAAAGACTGGAAACCAAAGACATTTATTATTCATTTATTTTCTTAACAAAATGTTTCATATGAACAACCAAATGTAAAGTAACTTGCAGTTTAGGTCAAACCCACCCCACACCAAACCAAACAAACTACAAAATATACATGAAAGGAAAATCATTTAAAAACAGAAAAGTGGTCTATTTACAGGTCCATCCCAGCTGTAGAAGATTAAGACCTTGGAGCACCGTAGTCATCAGGCATCCGTTCAATATTGAACCTGTATGAAAAGAACATGTCCATAAATCTATTTCACATTTTATGCAAAAAAACAGATGTATAAAAAGCAGACGTATATTTCAGTCAAAATGATGCTACCTGTGGTTTGAGATGTACATGATGGGCACCCCAGGGATCTTCCTGACTCTTCTCTTAAGATCTCTGTCCACAGTGGCCAGGATGTAACACTTGTGCTGTGGAAATGCATTAATGTTATTTACCTGTGCCAAAAACTTCAGAAAAATGAAATGCGAAAAATTACCTATAATTATTCACTATAATGATATGACACATTTTAAAATGAAAACATATTACCTGTGTTACCCTTTGGACCAAACAGTCATCGGCATATGTTCCCTTGTGTGTGCACGGCAGGCGCTCAAACCTCGGATCTTTGGCTATCCTGCAAAGCAAAACATTAACAAATGAATAAACAAAATAAGTTCAAGCCGTCCATGCAGTTTTATATTTAGCAGCTTGTACCTGAGTGCGACTCTGTACTTCATTCCAAGCTTTTCAATCTCAGCCATCACACAGTCTGTGATACATGGGATACCTGGATTGGATAAAATTGCAGAGGGGAAAAGAATGATTAGGAACGTTTTTGAATCATTGTACTGTATATAACAATTTGTTGGAGGAACGAGTCCATTATGCACTTGGCAATAGTACTTACATTTTGCATACAGGCAATCCATCATAGACTGAACAATGTCCAGTTTGGCTTTGATGGAAAAATTGATGAAATTGGTGTCGACTATAACGTGGTATGGTGGACCAAGCTGCGTGTTGTACTGGAAGAACAGGCAGGATGGGTACTTTGTCCTGCACAAAAAGTTAAAAATAAATCAAGTTAAGGAGCCACCCACCAAAAGTTCTTCATATAGTAATTAAATATGTTATAGCCAACTCACACTTCTCTCTCCTTGAGCGCAGAGGGGTCCTTCTTCTTTTTCTCTTTTGGTTTAGCCCGGTCCTTATCTTTTCTGAAAAAACAACAAGTTATGTTAAATAGGTATGCAAACTTGGCTGTATTAATAACATTGTGATGGATGATCAATACGTTTGTTAACTGTGGCTAGAAGACAGATAAATTATTAAAACTCACATTCTATTATCCTTCAGATTGATCATTCGTTTCATGACAGCAAACTTCTTCGTTTTCTGCTTCCCCTAGGTTAGACAAGTACAAACACAGAAATGGATTAAAACCAAGATATTACAACCAACAGTATGAAGCTTTTACAGCAGCAATTGACTTGTTGTGTAAGTGGAGGGTTTGAGTCAACCTCATAACACAGGCACTTTGTTGCTTGAACAGCATATTAACAATGTCTCTCAGCGTAACATTTACTTGTATAAACACTTAACTACACTGTACTGTCATTACTGAAGCAGTTTTTAGACAGCACTTTGACTTGTATAACGAGAGCTAAAGAAGTAATAAAACAAACACTGCATGTGTTAGCTAAACCTTGAACAATTAACTCAGACGTATCATGGTTTTAGGAGAATTAACGAACACTTACATGTATTTAATGTTGTGGCCAAGATCTTTACATTGATCAAAGTAAATGATATATTTAAAACGCTTATTTATTTCTGCAGCTGGCGTACGGGTTAGCCTACTTTACGTTAGATAGGCTAGGCTAGCTAAACTAGCTCAGGAGCTTGCCTGCTATAAAAGCTTCGACGCCAATGTAGTAATAACACATAACATACTTTGATAGATAAGTATTATGAGTACAGTCTTGATGTTACTGTATAATATATAAATATGACATACCATGGTTAAAATGTTAGCCCACAGATCTGAGTGAAATCTTCTCCCCTTCCCCTCGTGTGTTGTCGATGCGTTTACTATAGACGTCATCAGGAATCGACACGTTTTCTGCGCATTTTCCGGTTGCTAGGCTAATGCCCATCAGACGAAGGTAAAGACTGTCTTTATTTACATAAAATGAAAGTTTTCATTAGCGGTTTTTGTTTGTGTTAGAGTAGTATTGCATGCAATGTCTTATGAACGTGTTGTGGTGTGCATTTTATAACCTCCATGGTTTGGCGAGCAGCTTCTGAAATGACGCTGACATTGTTGGCTAACTTGGCTAGTTAGCATTTCGCTGTCGTTTTCTAGTCAACTACTGTAGCAGCTTATTGGCACAGTGCTAACAGTTGTTAGCATTAGCCTCCAGCTTTACCTTGCGCTGCAGGTGACAATAGACCAGGGACAATTGATTACATTGCAGTTAGCCTGTGCGTGTTCCGCTCCCGGTGTTTTTTTTCCTTTTTTAAACAACGTTTAAGAAACTGTACGGTACATCTGACCGCTTCGATATGTTATTTATTACGCTTTGTGGTTGTTTATACCAGTGGCAGTGGATGACATTTGGAAACGTTATGACACCTGAGCTATCACTACCAGGCAGCTCATCGTTACCATCACCAACATCTGGCTGTTGTTGTTGTTGGTTGGGACTGAGACTGTTGTCAGACTGTCACTGTCAATGTTTCTTTGACGTTGACAGTTGGTCCGGGCTATACGAGGCTGGGGAGAGTTTATGACCATTCTTTTGCCAAGTTGTTCATGCATATTTCAGTGCTGGTGATTACATGGTATTCTCCCATCAGCCAACACCAAGGTGTCACTTAAATATTCATGCTTTCTTGGCTGAGCATGTTTATTGTAAACCACCTCAGGCATCCTGTCTGTTTGACCAATGTTCCTCTTTAAAATCCAATTGTTAAAAACCCTTTGTAAATGTATTTCAGTCGAACTGGTTTGAGCCTAAGCAGTTTCTCTCCAACTGTAGGAAACGTGTCAAGTCCCCTGGTGAGTAGCAGTTTTCCCTTGAGCACGGAGGGGTCTGAGTGAAGGCTGAAAGATGGTCTGATGGACCGCCGCTTCTTCCTGACCTTCCTCCTCTGCTCGGTGTCGTGGATCTTCTTCTGGGAAGTGCGCTGGAAGAAAGGAAAAGAGAGTCAAATTGAGGAATGGCTCCAAGGACATAGCCTCTCTCAGTACAGGCACTTATTTGAAGGTCAGTTGCTTACAGTTATATCTCCATTTGAGATATATTTAGATGGCCATTACAGTTTAGGCCTTTATTTGATGGTCTGACGTTGAATGTAACCCGCACGTGGTTACTTCTGCAAGACAGATTATGATACTTGAAACTTTGGTTGGAACAGTTTCTCTAACCATTAGCTTTTAGAGCTTTGCAGGAATACCATGAATAAGTGTCATGTCTAACTGGATCCAAACTATGTTTAACGCAAGGAGATATTGTTGCTTATTGCTTTGACCCTGGTCATTTTTGTTTTAAACATTCAGGCTTACGAGATGCATGTATGCACGGACAATCAGCTCAGGCTTTGATACACTTTATTATAGACTTTAAGAGAGAGTATTTAAGCCTGTGCTGGGGCATTACTGATGCTGATTTGTTGGCTGGTATGTGATTGAGTATTTCTATGTGCTGTTCATGTGTCATCCAGATGTACATTCACTGGAGGAACTGAGTCTGAGTGTACTAAGTCGTCTGGAAGAGGTGGTGAAGGAACAGCAGCGCTGGAGGGAAATTGAGGAGGCCCACATCCAGCTGCTCCGAGACTTTGCCTTCCAGGAGTGGCTTTGCTCCCAGAAATTGGAGCACTATTACCATACGTAAGCAATGAAAGGTCTTAACCTTTTACATTTACACTAATCTAGCCAACAATCGTGAGAAGCTTTCTTTTTTCAGTAACAATCACTTATTGGCATGTCATGCGTATAGATTTTTCCAGGCATATTTTAGGCTTGAATTGGTTCTGTGGTTATGATCAGGTTTTATGCCGGTTATCACAGGCCATATCTATTTCTGTCCACTTGAGGGCAGCCTCTCCATTCATGGCTGGCTGAGCTTTGCTGACGCTGAGCTGTGGAGGCTGCAGTGTTTCAGAGGGTCACTGCAGTAAAAAGTACTCTTCACCGGCTGTTTGTGTAAGACCTGCAGCAGTGCAGGTGATGTGTATGTTGGATCATCTCTATTGATGCAGTCAGAACAGGCTATGCTAAGTAGTCATTGTGTTTTTCAAAATAAACAAAATAAACTTTCTGTTTAAGGAAAGTCAATGTTTCAAAGGTCAACTGTGTCTCTCAACTACTCATTCATTTCAGAAGAAAACTGTTTGGTATTTCTAAAGGGACACTGTGTCACATTTTTCAATGTCATGACTGTCACACCATTGCTGCCTCTATTTGAACCTTTCTTGGTAATGTCATTCTGGCAGAGCTTCAGTTCAGTGACTGTGTTGTAACAGAAGGTGACCCTAGCACTTTACAAATATATATATCCCCTTGTAAATGGGGAAGTAGTGGATTGACTTAAGCCACGACTTGTCAGATACATTGTGTTATTAGGAGTGAGAGGATAAAAAAGATCGAAGTATTTACTTTAAGAAAAAATAATGAGAAGATTGTTTTTTATAATTATAATTAAACAATTGCAATCACAAGGTAGATGATCAACCATGCTTCACACACTGAACTGGACCAAACAGCATGCTAGAAAATACACATTTAGCATTTTTCTGTACAAAGTTACAATTTTGTTGCGTCTGGATTGAAAATGTGTTTTCAAAAGAGAAAAAGGGTTTTAGTGTGTTTTTAGTCACTAAAGTTTGACTTTGCACATTACACCTTGGTGTTATCAGGCATTGACACAAGGTTGTACTTTTAGTAGATTTACAATGGGAGGATTATGTTTCAGTTTGACTGGTTTCATTGTCCTCTGCTGTTCTTATTATCCACACCTTCTCGTGTAATAAAGCTTTACGACGGTAGTATTTTGCTAAGGCAGGATACACTGTGCTGCGCTGCCTCACCTGTTAGGTGATAAGATCCAGGTTGTAATCTATAGTTTGTTTTGTGTGTGGGACAAGCTGTTGTGTGCAGTAAGCACAGCAGACTTGGTCAACGGGGAGTCAGCAGTCAGAGTAGGATATATCTCTAAAGGGTGTACTTTTTAAGAGGCTAATCATCGCTACGACTCCTTTCAATCATCTCCTTTATTCACTTTCATTTCTGCTTCCCACCGCAGACTGAAGACCTTGCGTTGTATGAACCTAGATGATCTGTCTCAGTTCGACAATCAGCTGCAGCTCTCTTTAGCTGCCTGGGGATACTACTACGAGGACTACATCAAGCTGTCTACTGGCATCAAGATCCTCCAGAACTCCAGGGGGAGTCGTGACCAGGACTACGAGATCCGGCTGGTACACAGCCTGTCTGTGAGGCGTCTGAATGAGAAGTGGACAATTGGTGAGACACAGGTCATTTGCTGCCTTAGACAGGTTTTTAGTTTGAATTGCTTTCCAAAGCTGCAGGGTATTAGGAAGCCTTTAGATGTAAGACGTAAACATAAAGTGGATTGTACTGTTGATAAGTGTTGTTTCTACAAGAGTCATAGCTGTTGAATGTGGCTCAAGTGTTGCAATAGAGAAGTTCAGTTTTGCCTTATCTCTGTATACAGAGTAACATTTGTTTGTTCTTGTCATTTGCTGTTCATTTATTTGACAGGACACCGTTTAAAATGCAGTGGTGCTGTTGTTTAGCCTTGGCTTATGTCATCATTCAACTATCAATCAAACCTTTGAACCTGTTGGTTTATAACATATAGTGTGTATTGTTTTCATTTGAATTATTCATTTTTACAATTGTCTTTTCAGAGGGAGCTCTCATATTTGGCTGTACTGTGGCGCTCTGCTTCTTGATAAGGGACCTGATGTTTTACGTGATTGGTGAGTTCACTGTATGCTGTTTGGGCGGTTATACTGGACCTGGAAATGCTGCTACATGACTCATTTAGCTCTTTCTTCAAGCACTTTGAACCACTTTGAGTTACCCGTTTGACAAATTGCTTTATAGTTTGTTTATATAAAGCCTTTGTAAAGGATTTGTTGTCAAGTTTTGATCCCATAAACCTTTGTCAAACTTTAGCCTTTTCCCTGTTTTATTGGTGACCAAATAATTACCTTGCATTTATTGCGCCCCCTTGTTCCAACAACTTTTCTCTTGTGCTTCTTCCCTTCTTGCGACAGGTGGAATTACTGTTTCCATCATAGCGTTTGTCTTCACCATTAAGTTCCTCTGTGAACTTGCAGCGAGGGTTGTCAGCTTCCTGCAGAATGAGGATCCAGGGCGACGCGGCGACCGCAGCATCTACGACTATGTCCGGGGCAACTACCTGGACCCCCGTTCCTGCAAGGTGTCTTGGGATTGGAAGGAACCGCAGGAAGTGGGCCAGACTATGAGCTTTAGAGTCCAGGTGATGATTTATTCCTAACAGTCTTTTAAAGGTTTCCTATCATGCTATTTTTAAGCATTTATTATGGGTCTCAGATATATGAACAAATATAAAGAACATGTCTATGATGTGTTTTCCTCAAAATACCAAACAGATCACCCATTCCAGCCTGCGAGAAGTTTGCCCCTCTATTTCAGCCCTGTTACTAAAGTGCTGATTCTGGGTCCTTAGCTTTAAAAAAGAAAAGAAAAAGGGGGATGGGAGCTAATGCCTGCTCAAAATTCTACCGAGAGATTCTCAGCTAAATGCTGCCGTCATTAAATGCCATCATGTTCAAAACCACATCAAGGAATATTTCTGAAACAGTATGGAGCTCAAATGCTTTTTCTCTTGCGGGTTTACTAAAATGTGAGTTCCTTTCTTTATTTCCTGCTTTTTTACACATACTCTGTCCAGTACAGGTTAGCTCTGAGTGTTCGCGATGCTTGCTAATGTAAAAAAGACCATGTTACGTCCAAAACACGTCAGGCATTGCTTTCTGATAGCGAAGTCTCTGATTGTGCCGTGGGCGTAAAGCCAGCTCACATTTCCGATATTACGTCATATCGGATGCAAATCTGGATCAGCTCCGCTGTACTCCCTGTACGAAGGAAAAGAGAGAGGGTTTTGTTTTCTGACACTTTGTGCGTTCCCTGACACACCGGGGACACACATTTATGTACAAAAGACATCAAAAAGTCACTTTTTGATGTCTTTTGTACGACCTTTAATGTCTAGTCTCGTTGACTTTAGCAGTGTCAGAGAATATTTGGTCTGCAGTTATTCATCTTTTTGTCTTCTCAGCTTTTCTATAAGAATGGCCAGCCTTTTCCCGCCCACCGGCCTGTAGGGCTGAGGGTCAACATCACCCACATCGAATTGGCTCTGGACATCCCTGTGACGCAGGAAGTTCTGCAGGAACCAGAGTCCAACGTAGTCAAAGTTGCCTTCACTGTGCGCAAAGCCGGGCGCTACGAGGTTGCTGTCAAGCTGGGTGGCCTCAACGTGGCCTACAGCCCTTATTACAAGATTTTTCAACCAGGTATTTCTGCTAAACCGTATTCTTCTGTGTTTGGTTATTGATTTGACTAGTATTTATTGTTTATTTCTATTCTTTTGTTCAAATCAGGAACAGTTGTCCCATCAAAAACCAAGATAGCCTACCATTTCTCCACCCTGGTGCTAACTAATGGCCAGCAGCACACTTTGCAAATTGAGCCGAGGGACGAGTATGGAAACCCCACCAGTAACTCTGCATCTCTCACTGATGAAACCAACTACAGCGTCCACGTGCACTCTGTAAGGGAACACACCCCCTTCCTACTTGATTTACTCATTGATTTGGACTGTAAAAATGAAAGCCAGAATTGTTCAGCCTTCTGTTCCCAATTGCACAGTCCACTAACTTTACAGCGCAGCAGAACAAGTCTCTGAGCTGGGATTCATTTGAGTTTCCTTGTTTCTTGTAGCTGGGCACGGGGGATGACGACAGTCTGGAGGAGTACTACAGTAAGTCAGTGACCCTCAACAAGCAGCAGTGCCAGGTTCTGCTGAAACTCACCCTAAGGAAGACGGGCTGCTTCAGGGCCCGCATCTCCTACACAGACCAGCCGCTCAGCAACGGGGAGTTTGATATTATTGTTCTCAGTGGTGAGCAACCTTTACATGCTTAAGGAATTATACACTACTATAGTAAAAACACAGTGCTTTCCAATGCATGATACTCATACTCTCTTTGCTTATTACAGAGAATGAGAAGGCCTGTGTGGAGAAGAATGTGTCCACTCCAGGCATTAGCATCTACTTTGAAGCGTACCTTTACAGCAATGGGAACTACAGTTCCTCATGGCAGTTTCCCGCCTCCTCTCTGCTGGCCCCCCAGAGGAGGCCCTCCATGGGAGAAGAGGAGGATGAGCATGACTCTCCTGTGGAGGGACAACCTGAGAAGGTCAAGAAACCAAAAAAGGTCTACTGCTACATATCGCCAAAGGTAAGCGTGTCATGTATTGGTTGTTTTTCCTCTTAACCTTTTGGTTGTGTGACTGATGTCTTGTATATGAGAGGATAGAACTCAACATGTGTTAATGAACAATGACTTCTTTGTCAAACAGCAATTATCCGTGAAAGAGTTCTACCTGAAAATTATTCCATGGCGCCTTTTCACCTTCCGAGTATGTCCAGGAACGAAGGTAAGCAGCAGTGAGTCGTAAAACCCTGGGACACTTTGGTTTGATTTAATTTACCACGCTAACCATAATATTCTGTTCTTGCTTCAGTTTACCTATTTTGGTCCTGACCCCGTTCACAAGTATCTAACTCTTGTGGTGGATGATGGGATACAGCCTCCTGTGGAGCTCAGCTGCAAAGACAGGAACATCATGGCTGCCACCTTCATTCGCTTCCTGCACAAGAACATCGGTTTGTTTCAGTCTAATGTGATGCATTCGCGTTGAGAAGTACTTAGTAAATACCCTCTTTTAGAGACTGTAGCTATAATCTGATGGTGTTGTCCACAGGTGGATCTGAAACGTTCCAAGACAAGGTGAACTTCTTTCAACGTGAACTCAGGCAAATCCACGCAAAGAGACCTCGCACCAAGACCTGCCTCAAAATCACTCGGCACACTATTCTAGACTCGGTGAGTGCTGCTCGTCAATATACAAATGGGCTTGTTAGCATGTGATTGTTTAGATTCTTATTTGTCTTTTCTCTTGCTGTTGCTCAGTCCCTGAAGGCTACCAGGAACTTCTCTGTGTCCGACTGGAGTAAGAACTTTGAGGTCGCGTTCCAGGATGAGGAAGGTAAACATTTAGCTGCAAGCACTTCAAACCAAAAAGATCTTAAAATAACACAGGAAATGGCATCAAAATGAGAGTTACAGACATAGTAACTTTGTTAGATGAACACACTGCTAAAACCTTTGACACTTCTCTGCAGCTCTGGACTGGGGAGGCCCTCGCAGGGAGTGGTTTGAGCTGGTGTGTAAGACCCTCTTTGACACCTCCAACCAGCTGTTCACTCGCTTCAGTGACAACAACCAGGGCCTGGTAAGTTAGTCTTATTACCCCCGTCCCCTTTCAAAACACCTCACTGAGGCTTAGGTTACATCTACACTAAGTACTGCTTAAGAAATAATATCTGTCTATACTAATATACCTAAAAGCATCCATAGGAAGGAGATTGTCTACTATTCTATTATTTAAATATTTAGTTTTAGCTCCATAGTTACCAAACACTCACTCACACAAACACACACTCAAAGAGAAAGGAATTGTGTTCGTTTTTCCGCACTCAGTTACAACCAGGTTACTATAGCAACATTTTACGATATTTTGTTCAAGAAATGTGTCCAATACACGTCGCAGAACAAAACAAGCATAGATAGCAAAAAGGAAGTCATCGGATTTATATTTATTTCCCTCTTGAAAGCTGCTAACCATGCCTTTTAAGCATGTTCTCTGCTAAGCGATGCTAGCATAGAGAACAACAACTGAAATGTGTTATGTTTAACTGAAACCTGAATCTGGAAAAGTGTCTCGTGATGTGTCAATTAGGGAAGGGAATCTAATCAAGAAATATATCCTTTTTTTAAATGTATTCCATGAATGGGTATTATCTCATTTAAAGTGGACCTATCATGCTATATTTGAATAATAATAGGACCATACCTATATAAGGCCTATTATTATTCAAATATATTATTTTCAAAATACCAAAAACAGATCAGCATTTTACCATTCCTCATTTCGTCCAATTTAACACTGTCTTTTCATGGGGCTGATTCTGTGCAGAACACACCAATCTCAGGCCTGTCATATGTATACAGCGTCTCCAGCGCTTTCGAACGGCAATGTTACGCAGCCGGCTGTCTCCTCCTGATGGTGGAGTTGGCCAAAATACAATAGCCGTAGCGACACTTCCTGTGATGCAGAGAGAAGTGTTCAAAACTGGATCAGTCCTGTATCAATCCGTTGCCAGCCCCTTTTTTAAGAGATTTGGGTATTGGAGGAAAATAGAAGATGGTTGTGTTTTCTGACACTTGGTGAGTTCCCTGGAACACCGGGGACACATATTCATGTATAAAAGACATACAAAAGTGCATTCTGCATGATAGGTCACCTTTAAGTATTTGTTGGTGTCATGTTGAAATCTTGAATGTAATGTAATCATACCCCTACTCATCCTGTAAAAAGAACCTTATATAGAAAAAAAACATCAACTTGACGTCATCTTTTTAAATTGTCTCTGTTTTAGCATTGTGGATTCTTGGCGTAAGCAAAGCGAAGATGATGAGATGAAATGTGTGGACGTAGCCTTGCTGTCCTCTAAAAGCGCAATAAGTTCAAAAGACAGAAACCCAGATTCCTGTTATTCTCCAGGTGCACCCTAACGCTGAGCGGCAGGCCCACCAGCGTCTGAAGATGTATGAGTTTGCTGGTCGTGTCGTGGGGAAGTGCCTGTATGAGTCCGCTCTGGGGGGGGCCTACAAACAGCTGGTCCGGGCTCGCTTTACCCGCTCCTTCCTGGCCCAGATCATCGGCCTCAGGATGAACTACAAGGTAAGGAACTCAGTGCATTTCAAGGGAAAAGCCTTTCCTCGGAAGTTGGAAGGTCATGTTTTCATTGTTTACTTCTCGATGTCAGCCGGTCTGTCTCATCACTCCTACATTCCCACAAAGCCAAGAAACCTAAATGATTTGTTGGCTTGTGTTTTATTTCTGAGAGCAAGCCAATGTGTTTTGCTGTTTATCCAACTTCTTAAGATCTGTAAGTGGAGAAGTAAAGCCCAATCATGTTTTTATCCTTCCACGAGGAAGATGAAAAACCATGTTTATTTCAAAACGTCATTACCCTGTGTTTTCCTTTTTTATTTTCCAAACGCAGTACTTCGAGACGGATGACCAGGAGTTCTACAAAGCCAAGGTCTGCTTCATCCTAAACAATGACGTGAGCGACATGGACTTGGTGTTTGCCGAGGAGAAGTACAGCAAGTCGGGACAGCTGGAGAAGGTGAGGCAACACGTTGGAAGGGAACTCCCCCCTTTTATCCCTGATGTCATTTCACAGGACAGAGGAGCACGAAAACAAACAAAAGAAACCATATTGCTCGTCTGGCAAGCGTTTGTCTTGTTGAGGCTGAGCGCTGAGTTTACATAAAGATGGATGAGTGGATTTTAAACTTTTGTAGCATAGTTACACACAATAGCCGGCTGTGGGACTCCCCCTACTATACTAACAATGAAAAATGTGTGACAGCCTCTCACAAGTGTTGACTGTATACATAGATTTACTGTAACAAAGGTTTTCCCACCCTCTATCGTTTACTGCCTACACATTGACAGATTTTTAAACTGTTTAATATCTTAGGCTCTTTTACGTATTATGACATTTATATCCTGCTGGTTGCTCTCTTACAGGTGGTGGAGCTGATATCCGGGGGATCTCAGATCGATGTGACCAATGAAAACAAGGTGCATTATCTAAACCTGCTGGCCCAGTACAGACTCGCCAGCCAGGTGAGAGAGGAGGTGGAACACTTCCTGAAAGGTGAGGAAACAAGCACGGCTGCAGTTGTCCTTCTTTCTTTTTTAGCCCACACCTGTCATTTCAGATCTCTGGTAATGTGCACGTAGTTAGTTTTATTTCCTGATCTGTTGCAGGTCTGAATGAACTGGTTCCAGAAAATCTGCTAGCCATATTTGATGAGAATGAGTTGGAGGTATGTATGATGTTTATAATAACGAATCAAGTTTTTAAAGAAACTGATACTGCAGGGTAATTCTAATTTCTTTTTTCTTTTAATCTCTTCAGCTTTTGATGTGTGGCACCGGAGACATAAACGTGCTGGACTTCAAGGCCCACGCTGTGATTGTCGGAGGGTCGTGGCACTTCAGAGAGAAAGTATGTCGTTTGGAAATCTCTTTTATCCATTTTCACAGCAGCAGGCCACTGATTTTTCTTTTTCTTGCCACAGGTGATGAAGTGGTTCTGGGCCGTGGTGTCCAGCTTCACCCAGGAGGAGTTGGCCCGTCTGCTGCAGTTCACCACCGGCTCCTCTCAGCTCCCCCCCGGGGGATTCAACACCCTCTGCCCCTCTTTCCAGATCATCGCTGCCCCCACACACAGCACCTTGCCCACTGCACACACATGGTGAGTACGAATTACATGAAGGTCTGAGCCCTTGATGCTTTAGTGATGTCAGTCTGTCAATCGATTGCTTGCTTTAATAGTTTGGTCTCAACATTAATTTGAACAAACTTTCAAAACAATATATATCTGACATTCATGGTCCTCAGAGGATGAATCCTACGCTTCATTCAGCCAAACCAACAGGTCAATGTTTTCTGTTTTTCTACTTTTAATAACCTAAAATGTACTAGATGGATTGGCAAGAAAAATTACTCAGACATTTGTATTTCCCAGAAGATTTATTATAAAGACTTTTGGGAACCCCTGAGTTTCTCCAGTGCCATCCTCAAGTCAAAATGTGACCTTTATTGCAGCTCTCTAGCCCGCTTTTGTTTCTCCACTGTCGTAGTCTATTAAAGGCATCATATCTAAATACTCTTTAAAAATGTATTTTCTTTTTCAATTCTTTGGTTATTATCCAACAGTGTAAAAACGTGTCAGCAGTTCTTTGCGTTAAGTGCTAATTAGCACTCATTAATACTTATACGGTTTAATATGAATGTGATAATTATATCTGATTAACATTGTCTAGTTTACATTGTCATTATGGACATGTAAGCAAGCTGACGTTAGCATTTGGCTCAAAGAATCATTGTTCACACTTTTCTATTCATAAAAAAGGCTAATACATTTTCAAAAGAACTGGGCACTGTTTCCTCAAACATCACTCAAAAACACGCAACTAGTGATTTTGTCCAGGTCTAATTTTAGCAGGCGGATTAGGACACATTCTCTCGTGAGTATCTGAATCAGCTCCATGTTGGATAGACTGACAAATAAACGATATTTTCTGTGCTTATGTTAATGACGAAAGATGACTCCCAGGGCTCATTGATGGGATTTTAATAGTTCTTTAATAACAATAGCACGGAGGAACAAGCTTCATCAGGCTAAGGAATATTTAAAATAAAGTCATGTTCGCTTTGTCTTTTCGTTGGAATTGTTAATCATGAAAAAATACAATATCAACACATCTTTAATGTTTAGAGCTCATTACACGTGAGAATGAGCGTGACTTATAAATGGTTTGTAAATGCTTCATCCGGAACTAAACATTCGCTGATTCCCTGTGGTCCAATTTTTCTGTCCAGTTTTAACCAGCTGTGCCTCCCGACGTACGACTCTTATGAGGAACTGCACAAGTTGTTGAAGCTGGCCATCAGTGAGGGCAGCGAGGGCTTCGGCATGCTCTGACTCTCCATCCAGAGGACACCACCGTGCACACTTCAGTGCAACGGTTTCCTGCTTTCATTTGCATTAACAGTGGGCATCTTGGCAGAGCATCACCCTCTCCCTATCAGTACTCTCTCAGGAGGAGAGGGCATTACGGGAAGTCCCAGAAGGCTTTCCCGAAACTGGAACTCAGTCATTTGAACTCAAGTACTACTTTTATGTATATAAAATATCTCGCTTTTGTAAAAAAAGGAAACCAGGACCTGCTGGAAAAGGTCAGGTTTTGGCTAAAGTTTGCTTAGTTTTATATGTTTGAAAGACAAATAATTCTAGTGCAAAGGCCTTGAGTATTACATCATAAATGCTTCTTTTGCATTTTTCAAACTGAGGAACACTTAAGTGCAACAGCGGGCTACATGTGATGCGGGTGCCGCGCGCACCTACAGCACTTTGGCCTTAATCGATCAGGGACTGATGTGTGTTTGTAAATATATAATATCACTCTTTTATTCCAATACTTGTACATAGTAGTGTGTATACATAGGTTTTCATCTCGTTACCTCTTTGGTTTAAAGTTCAAGGAGAAGGGAATCACTTTATTGGTGCACGTTTGATGGGTTGAGAGTTTATTTCATTTCTTTTTTCATCTGAGAAAGAATGGGTTTTAAAAGAAGCCAAGTAATTTCTATTGTTTATACATGTTTTTAACTTATTGTGTCTTTAAAATAATATTCGGGTTGACCCATTGTTTAAAATATGTTTGCCTGGAGTGGTAAATGTTGGTCTTATGTTTTATAACCTGCCTTATTCATGCTCTTTGCCTCTGATTGTATCCAGAGAGGTGCGTAGGTGAGAGAAGCATAGTGGACAATAGTAAGTGAAAAGTATATCATGGCATTTCTACTACTACATGCAGCGGTCACTGTGTACGTTGGGGAGAGCCCATATATAACAAACACTTTGTTATATATGTATACTTTTACTTTTTCCTTCACAGCCTTTTTATGGATTTACCTCAGAATCTTCTATGCCACCTGTTCATTCTCTGACTCAGCTGTATATGTGCACACTTGTGGTAAACAGTACATATACAGTTTGTTCATAGCTGCCTCCTTCCCGTCCTGTACCTTTAAGGCATATTATCCCTCATCCTCAGTAAACTGAAGCGTTATATCAGAGGAGAATACGCCCTGTCCTTTGCTATTGTACAATTATTTATTTTGAATACGACGATTGTCAAAAATCCTGAGCCAACAGTTTTCTCCTTTCTTCCTCTTCATATTGTGTAGCAAGTTCTAGACTTTACACGTTCAATAGCCATTTGTACTAGTGTGTGCTGCCACTCAGTGTTTGTAGATCATTTAGGAAAATTCATGTTTGGACTGCAAAGTTTAAAAAAAGAAGAGTTATCCTTCACAATAGTACTTGCAATTTCACCCGCATAGCACTCTGGGTCCAGTTACACATTATTCTCACAGTATGTTTGACTCGGCCACTAAGAGATTTCCTTATTTTCGAACTGCAAAGATGTCACATTTTGAAGTCAGCAGCAGGTTTGTATTGTGTTGGCTCACCAGAACCAACACAGTGTCCACTTGGGATTTAATGAGCGTTTGCTTGTGCTTTAGCTAGCCTTTTACAGTGTTAAGAGCTTTACAAGTGGGTTGATGGATTTGTGTTTGTTTGGGTTGTGCAATGTTGACCAGAAGTACTAAGAACAGCAAAAAAAAAGTGCTTATGAAAATATTTTCAGCACACATAACAATGGCTGATATCATATTTGCCAGAAGTAAAAGTAGTTTAAGCATTACATGTGTTAGTTGTTCGTTGTTCCATTAGAAATGACCGTTATAAGTAAACATGAAGGAGGTCTATGCTGTCGTTTTATGTTCTTGTTTAATGTTTTGCTTTTCATGAGCATCTACTTCTCGTTTTATTTAGTTATGTTTGGATTGTTTCTGGGCTACATGGCCCGAGTGTGACTTTTAGCAATGTAGATATTGTGAAATATTTGCCTATGACTTTGAAGCTGGGATACTTCTTTTCTTTCCTTTTTTTAAATGGCAAGTCATTGCTGACGAATGTTTGAGATTCTCTGCACTGCAGGTCCTTTTGTTTATGGGAATAAAAAATGATGGACTAAATTCTTATCCCTGTATCACACTTTTTGTGTATCTCCTGTGGATTGTGCTAAGCATTGTGATTACAGACCCTTTTAACATTTTCAAACCTGGATTTGAAATGGCTTATGGTGCTGTGCATGCCGACCAATGGTTCCTGAAAGTGCAAAGGTTTTCTGAAACATAATGAAAGTTAGGTTGATAGTGTTTTTGCATTTATTCATGCTTAAAGGTCACCTATTATGTAAAATCCACTTTTTCATGTCTTGTACACATCAACATGTGTCCTCCCCTCTGTGTAAAGAGATTCTGAAAGTTTCAGGAAAAAAGATTCTCTCACTTTTTTCCTGATCCATTTATATAAAAACCTGTCTGAAAATGAGCTGATCAGATTTTGGCCACTGTATGATGTCATAACGATTTTTGGCTTGTGTAACCATTAGCCAATAAGCTACCAAGGTAACAGAGAATCAGCACTTTTGAAACGGGGCTGAAACAGAGGGGATTATGGGATGCCATGATCTGTTTGGTATTTCGAGCCAAACACTTCAGAGACATGTTTTGTATATATCTGAGACCTATAATATATTGATGAAAAACAGTATAATAGGAGACTTTTAAGAACAGAAAAAATATGTATGACTTGCAACACCTCCTCACTGGTAGAACCATTTTCCTAATACAGAAGACAACAGCTTTGATTATAGGAGGACTTTATAAACATATAAATGCATGTAAAGACATCGGCTACACTGATATATAAGTCCCTGGGCCATGCATGTTTCAGACACAAGGGGGCACTGATCCTACATGTTACATGATCATCCATGATTGGAGGATGCTTCCTCTGCTGTCTTCCTACGGGACAGCTGAGCAGCAGTGAATGATGAGGTGCTTTCCTGTCTTCAGCTGACCCTCCACACTTTCTGAGTATCCCCTCCATTACAGACATTTCTTATTTCCCCACACACATACAATACATACCTCACAAACCCCAAAAATATACAAAGTTCATTCAAACCTCCTGGTTCCACGTCCACAAGCTTAATGGAATCAGTCTTTTGAGAGCTTTTCTGTGTATGAAATGTGATCAAACCAAACTGGACAACAAAGGCTCCCTTTTCCTTTTACCATATGAAGATGGCATAACTGAGAGCCATATCGGCACAAGATGGAAAGACTCTAGCACTGAATGAATGTTTGCTTCCTGAGTCATACAGCGTCTGATACTGGACTTTTTTTAATTGCTTTGCTCGGACATGCTGGCCCTCCACGCTACACCCACGTGTTCCTGGCGCGTCTCCTCACGTTGTGTTCTGAACACTATCAGGAGCACTATGAAAGGCATCTTGAAGTACTTGGAAGGCAGGACTCCAGTTATTTGGTCTTGGCATGCACCTGTGGATTTACATAATGGTCTCTCTCAAATTTCCCCCAGGAATGCTTGCTAAAGAGTGACCACAAATCAGAAGTCATCCTCTGGCGCTCACTAAGAGTAATATACCATGTTGGAGCGCCTTTCCACGTCCAGAGAACCTGCGGGAGACCGCTCAACAACTATACTGTGCATTTTAGGGTCAGGGTTAGGTATCTTATGAAATTAATTCTCAGCAAAAACATGTTTTTCTTACAAATTTCCAGTGTATTCCATAAACATCTCCAGACCTGACTGGAGCTTGGTTTTGGGGTTTGGGGTTGCCAAGTTGCTGGTGAAAGCCAATTTATTGGTGGTTCTTCTCAACTAAAGAGTACAGTGCCTCATTTCCCATCTCTGAGTCAGACACCCTGCCTTTGAGGAGATCCGTCAGCTTCTATGATCAAAGGTAATTGTCCACAGACTGTGATCTTCACAGGGCAGAAGCCCCAAATGTGGCACGCAAGTATCTTTAGATCATGACCGCTCTCCCTTCTTTCTGCTAAACAGCCATGGGGTTGTCTGCTTCCCATTCCAACATGCAGGTCCTCATTACCTGATTGGACGCGACTGATTAACTGCCAACTGGATTGGCTGCAGGTATTCATCATCTGCATTGATTGGGCCGATTTAAAGGGCCAATCTTAATCAGGGTTGTTGAAGGACAGGAGAGCATCTTTCCAGCAGCCGGCCTGGACTAAAGCTCTCCTCAGGAAGATTACCCTTTACTGTATTCTGACTTCATGTTACATGCAAAAGATCCTTCAGGCCTCAGTCCAAAACCCTGGCAAACATCAGTGTTTTGGACTGAAAGACGAGTTCTCTGCTCCTTTCACTAAAATTACTTTGGCATTTTTTGGGGTGGATTTCAACCTCAATCGTGCCTTCTGAAGTTTCTTAGTGTGAGTCTTAACTAAGTCCCTTTTATAAATGGTGACAGTGTGGCTCTGTAGTCAGCATTGTTGAGGTTTACGCAGAAAACAGCTGTGAGAAATGCAAATCACAGCGATGAAAACGGTTTGGCAATCAAGTGCAGCAAAGGAATGTATCGATGAGATGCTGCTGCTGATTAAAGAGAATTTCCACTCATCTCTTGATATTTTACATATTTTCCTCCTATCAATCCTCTGAGATTTAAGTGCTGAGACATGGCTCTCAACACCCGAGCCGAGATGATGCGAGTCCACCACTGAACGACATGCGCGAGCAGCCACCCATAGATGAAACGGCTTCATTAAAATGCATTCCTCTATCAGAAGAAGATCTGCCAACACATGTTTTGGAAATGATATAAACGTCCACGCGTACAGCTGAGGTCAGAGACAAGCAGGAGCTTAGAGCTGCAAGCGCTCTTGAAAAACTGCAAGCGTGGAGATTAAGTGTCCCCTAGCTGATGGCTGTCCGTGTTTTATATGATGTCGGAGAGAGGCTATTGATTCATGGGGTTAGTTGTCCTGCTGGGAAGTGCAGCTGGTTTATATTCGGTGTGTCGGGAAACATTTCAGTCCTCTGTAAAGAAAGTGCCTCTAATGCAGACTGTCCCGCTGTTTGACAAACACCTCTGAGCCGCCTCTCCCTTGTTGTCAGTGTGGTTGTTACCATAGCACTTGTGAAAACGCTATGAAGTGACATTCATACTGATGTCCTTCTGTAAGTGCAGAAAAGTGTTTTAGACTAGAATGCGGCATGGCTCATGGGATAGCAATGTAAAGTCATTTTGATCCAGACTGAACATCTCTGTTTCATAGATTGCCATGAAAGTTTCTACAGACATCCCCCGAGTATGAATCCCACTGACTTTGGTAATCCCTTGAACTTTCCTGGAGCACTACCTGCCGATCAAGGCTTTTACTTATCCTCTGAAATGTCTCAACATGTATCAGGTGGGCCAGCCACATTTTGTGCAGACATTCATTGTTCCCAGAGGAAGAAGTTTGATCACTTTGGAATCACCCCTTGACTTTTTCTGTAGTACAATGGATTGCCCTGTGTTTTTGTTCCAGATGTGAATGTCTCTTAATGTTTCATCTAGTGCCGTCATTAGGTCAGCATTTCAATTTGTCAAATAGGGTGGTTAATGAACAAATATCTTCAAAACATTTGAAATTTCAGTTGTACTACATGATACTTGCTAAATAAGCATGCAGCAGTACGCCTAGTATTTAGTTCAAAACACAGCTGTGCCTGAGCTCACAGAGCTGATGGCATGGCTGTAGACTCTGAGTCTTGTCTGCCTCTCTCCTCATAAACTTCACCAAGTTAAATTAGCCCTTTAACTGTACATGCATGTTTCTGAACCATGGAGAAGAACAGCGTGGTTTACAAGTCCTCTTCTGATGTGAGGAAAAGCTGCATAGCTATGGGTTAGCGTCACAAGGTCAGCGGCAAAGTCACTGTCATTAATCCTCACCCTCTCAGTTAAACAAATAGAAAAATAAGCAAGACGTGATGGAATGCTTGCCACCCTCAGGGTCTTGAAAAGTGCCAAAGCCTTGGCTGGCACTGGTTGGTAATGAGCCTGGCATTGGCCTTCTTTCCGACCACAGCACTGCAAGCCAGCTCTGCATTACCCATGATGCTGAGCAAATCCTGCCTAACAGAGTAGGCATACATGTAAGCATTGAATAAAATTAAATGTATTATGTCAACAAATGACATCATTTTAAGTTTAAATAAAATATTGGGTTCAACTTAATATTATTGCTTTCCAGTAAGCTAATACAATTATGTGCAATTCGTTGACATAATACATTTAATTAAAGTCAGTTTTTCCAGTGCAGTTCACAGAAAAAACTGAAACGTTGACTTTTATTAAATGCATTATTTCAGATTTCCCATAACTGTATTAGGTTAGTTCGATGAAATAATTTTCATATTAAATAAAAAGTGTTAGATTCAACTTCATATTATTGCTTTCAACCAACCCAATACAGTTATGTGAAATCTGTATGTATAATACATTTAATTAAAGTAAACGATTCGGTTTTTCAGCATATGCTGTGTTTGTGGGTCTGTCCAGCCTTAAGTGACCTTAAATGCATGGACATTTCTATAGATTTGCCTTTGTGTTTGTATTAGATTGACATGTAGAATGGTTTCTTTCATAGGCTTTTGTTTCCAAGTTACCTTCCTGCTTTTCCCAAATCTAACAAAGCTGGACCTGAAGCATCGCACAGCATCGCCCTTACAATACCTAAACCTCAGTATTTGTGAATAAACCACTGTGTTGGTCTGTGGTTTGGTCACCTCAGTGGGGAATTTACTCACTCATACTTTCTCCAGTTAGATCATGAGGTTTGAAATGAGTTTCAATGACCACAGCCGTGCAACCACAACAATAGTAGCCACATCTGGCCTGCACATTGGCCATCTCCCTTTTGTGTACAGATCAGCAATGGCCAGCTTACAGAGTGTTTACAGAGCAGAGCCACATATCACCTCCACCTTCACTGCGCTGTGAAGTCTGATCTGTTGGAAGGAAAACTGTTTGACAGCAGCATTATAGACGTCGGTGAGGTTAATAGGATTTTGAATTTATGCACGTTTAGCTTGGCTCGAAGACGCTGGTGTGTGAGAGTGTAGGCTGGCACCATACATATATATACTCAAGAGGAACTGCCAGGCACCTATGCGTTAGGGATCTGGATGAAAGAAGGAAAGGTAAAGCACACCTGCTGGAAAGTGCTGATTGAGGGGAAGCATATTCCTGTTTGCTGCCAAGTCATCTCGAATAGAGATGGTCAGCACAGGAGGGACCACCCCGGTGAGAGAGGGGAACAGGGTGAGGCTCTGTTCGGACTGACAGGAAGATTGACTGCATCCTATCAGCCGCTGCTTCCAAAACGTGCCCAGCTCTCAGTTTAGATAATGGCAGACTGCCGCTTAAACCCTTTGAAGAAGAGTCCATGTTTTCAGCCTGATTTCATTTCAGCTATGTTCTCAAGAATATCAGATTCACATAACTCCTCTTGACAGCCGTGGTCGTGTGTAAAAGTCGGATTCAGTGTATGTAATCATGAGGAATAAGCTATACGACATAATATTTTCCACAAATGGTTTCTCCTGCAGCCCCCTGCCTAATAAAGTTATCAGGTTCCAGGTGCTAGGCAGACCAAAAGGACATGATGTAACTCATCCAGGCCCCCCTCTGCTTTCTGTGTTAGCATTGTGGGTCATGGCAGGAGTCTCTTCCTGTTTGAGGGTGACAGCCACCCAACGGGATGATGAGGATACCATCCAGGACACCCTGGGGACGACGTTAAAGGCAAAAGACAAGTGAGGACATGAGAGAGGCCACGGACATGGCAGAGAGTGTTTGCTTTGCTCAGAGTGTGAACTATGCGAGGATGTGCCTGTATATTTTTCTTTTGAATGGTGGCCCGTTGAAACGAGGAGCCCCCATCAAGGGTCATCACACTGCTGCAACAAGAATATCAGAAGAGAAACATGTATTTTTAACTACACTTTAAGGCATGTGACTTTAAAGACCCTTTGCTTCTTCTCATTTTCTGAACTCATGACTTCACACATTTGTTTACATGATGAGAAATATGACTCATTCTCTTTGAGTACTTTCAGAGAAAAAGAGTGTCTGGTTTTATGCTATAAGCACGAGGAGTTAATGGGGGTCTTTGTGAACAATTAGGCAAAGATAAGAGTCATGTGGCGCTAAGAAAACAAAGGATGCATTTATGCTTTACAGTTTACATCCGAAACATCAAAGTAAAAAACACTACAGATAGAGATCCAAAAGGGAAATAGCTTGAAGGGCCAACAGGAGGTCAGTCAAAGAAAATACATATTCATGCTGACATGCAGTGATTTGTTTGCTTCATTTGGACAAACCCAGAGATCGGGGAAGAAGGCCCATTGGTGACACTTTCCGAGCCGTGAAAACACAGCAACCTTTGATATCCGTCGTATCATCTGCCATCACACTGTCATTATAATCAATGAGATTGGCTGTTAAGATTTGGTGTCCCCCCCCCCTTCCCCTGCTCGTTTTTTCTTTCCCAGCAGCACTCCTGCCAATTAGCCAAACATAATTCACAGATCTGATGGAACCTCCCACTCTTTTTGAAAGCGTCCAATCCTAGACCGCCATCATCATTTCAAAGGCCTTTTCCCTTTGCAGAACAGGCCAACTACTCCACAAGGAGGTACAACATGTCATCTGATGCCCAGTATTGTCCACAGACTGCGGTTGATATAGTTTCCATCCGTTGAATGAATCTGTGATCTTTTTGCAGTCATTAGCGAACGCAACAGCCTTTTGTGGCTAAGTAAACATTACGTCAGCAAAGAATTTCCCCAGAAAGATCTCTCCAAGGAGGCTACACAGGAATACACTTCCAATTTCCAACACTTAAGTTTCCAGTCCAAATTCACGTATTTATCACCACATAAATATGAAAATCTTCCATTTTCTGTCATTTTGCTAAGTGCAGAAATGACATAATAAAGGCAGTTGTGCAACTAGAGGAGTTCCCGGGTGTTTGTGACAAGGAGACGGAGCTATTTTGTGTTTAGTTTGTGATTAACAGCCCCCAGGTTGCTTCCAGATGTGGCTTGGGCTCAGACACAAGCTGAGTACATTTTGGTTGATCAATTTCCCCTAAAAAGAGTGACCCCACACAACACTATCCATCATCTTAAGACTTAAGGGATGACGCAATGATCTAATAAGTAGATCTGACTCTTGCTTCAAACAGGGAATCATTCTTTATGCTAAATGGTGGACAGATGGTTGGTCCCTCTGCAAGTAATCTAAAAAGAAGGCCTGTGATTACCAAACCTCTCATCACACACTGTCAATTGCTGAGATCAAAACAATAGGGTGATGGAAAACAGTAGTATGAAATTCCAGAATCACAGCCTCTAATATTAGCCAGGCCTTTTATTAATAAAATCACTGACCACTTCTAACTTTGTTGTTTTGTTAGAACACAATAGAATCTGTATATTTCATACAGAGGCTGGAATCAATCTATGCACAACAAACAAAGGCTTGGTTGTTTATTGGTATCAATGACACCATTCCAATCTCCATTTGCCCATTATGAAATCCCCTGCAGTCCCTAAGACAATTTCCAAACACAAAAAAACCTGGTACAGAACAAAATGTGCAAGATTTTAAGCCATATTTTGCTATCTAAACATCCCACGCAGTCCTAATATACAAGCACTGTGATTGATTCCTCTCTGGGTTATCTTATCTCGAGGCCAACGCAGTAAAGTAGAAACAGTTGAAGGACAATTTTATGACGTTATCGTTTTGTTAACAGCCCTCGATAATTGTAATGTCAGTCATCGTGTATTTTTCTAGTCAGCTGTCATACTGTTTTTATTCATTTGGTCATTTACCTCTTGCTTAGATAAACACGGGTCTGGACTGTGCCAAGACTGTCCATGAAGAATGGAGGGTGGGTATTACTTTGAGATTACAGGAACAACACCGGGTAAGTTATCAGACTTAATTTCCTCCATAATGACAGAGTGACAACCTTGATATGCTCTTGTGTTTTCATTTTTCATTATTATATATTGCTCGAACCTTTCTCCTAACATTTGTCATATGCAAACCAAAGCTCCCATTGTTGAAACCCTAGACAATAAAGTTGCATTCTGGTTTTAATATATGAAACACAGTAGTGGAAAGTACATTTAGTCAAATACCATACTTATGTACAACTTAAAGATATTTGTCTCTGTTCTCCTCGATTATATGTTACTAGCCTACTACACTACATCTAAAAACAAATGTGAAACTTTTTTCCTCCACTACATCGATTTGACAGCTATATAATAATATAATAGTTTATGATGATATAATAATCATTCAGGAAATATGCTTTTCCCCTTCTTGCCAAGAGTGAAATGAAAAGATTGATGCCACGCATTTCCAGATGAAAAATGTTAAACTACCACACAAGAGACTCAAAATGATCGTAATTTAAGGAAAATTACATTTATTTTAGTCAATTTAACATAAAGTGTTTGACCTATAGGTCGCAATTCAATCCATCCAACACCAATTCCACAAGCTAAATGTATTTCACATACGTCTCTCCCCGAACTGATGGTACATGATGTTTAGTGGTCGACCATTGGTTCATCTACCTGGATGCGTTGCTCATGATGCCATGTGAAATCACGAGGATAAGCAGGATAAGTAAACTCACCTCCTCTGGCACTTGAGGCTGTTTAGCAGCATGTCTGTCTGCGGGCTTATTAAAACTTGGCTTCCTAATGAACATTCGCCCTTGAAGCCTGCTGAGTGCTTAGTGCTGCTCAGGAGACGGGGCTCTGGACACACGGGGCCTCTCTTCCTGCTCCCTACGGAGCGCTTGAGTATAAAACTTAGCTGTACCGGCAGGCCGGGTAGAGTCGTATAAACACTTTTACATTACACTGAACTGGAATGTTAACAAAAGACAGTCCACAGAAGATATTCTTCTTCTTTTTCTGTTGCGGAAATGCATTTTTGTGAGCTGATGGAGAGAACAGTTTTATTGGCTTTGTTTTTTGTTTATACTTTTGTCGTTGTCATCTTGTCATTTTTGCCTTGGGTGATATAAACCCCACTGCTGCGGCATGAGAGAGTGGGAGGAAAAGGCAGTTCCACATGGGCTGAGTGAGACCCTGCATTGCCATGACTTCTCACTCCATTGTCAACTTGCCAATTTACATGTGTGTGTGCGCAGTGGACCCACTTTGGTGTGGTTTAGGCTTGTATACAGTGTTGCACAATAACACATCCATTCTAACAGCTCCCTCAAGGGTGTGATTTATGAGCGGGGCAGCGAATGGGAGACTTCCAGGAACTAAATCCTATACTTAACAGACATGGAATTCCAATTTTGGAAAATCTAGACATCCAGCTATCCATATTATTTATCTATGACTGTTGAATCTATATATTTCTTTGAACTACTATGTAAAAGCAGTTCAAAGAAATTCCACAAAAGTGCCATGATGAATGGAGCACTTTTCCCTGAACATCTGTCAGAGGCCTTGGTGTCTGTCTGCCCGGGGGCTCTCACAGACAGGTCAGCGCAGTTAGAGAAGCGTCCTCCCTGAACCTCACACGCCTTTTTCTTCCCCTCAGTCCTGTCCCATAGATCTCATGGTCATAACAAGGTTTCATTGATGGCCTAGCAACTGGACTGAAGTTTGGTCTTAGTTATGTGCTGTGTTGGTGTTACCCTATTGACCCTCGCACTGGAGGGATCCCCACCCAACACTGGTGACTGATGATTAGCGAAACCCTGTGGCAGAAAACACTTTGAAGTCATCTCTGCTAATTGTTGTGTCATCCCCTTGCTCCTTAAAGCTTGCTTGCGGTCAGCAGAACGTATGTAATGGCAGGCCAATGGTTTGTTCTGACTAAATGGACTATGGGAAAAAGGTTTAATGGCTTGAAAAATAACACATTTATCATGCTTAATAGGAAGCTATTCAGGTCAAATTGACCTCATGCAGGGGGTTAAATCGCATCATAACTTTCTGGTGTTCAACCATCACTGTTAATTGGGGGAAGTAAAGAAGATTTTTCATTCATCTAACTGTTGCTGAAGGGAACACGTGATTCTCGGCTCACAGCTAACCAAGCATGATGCCCATCCAGCAGGACTAGCAGCTATTAAACATGAACGTTGCATGAATACTACTTATAGGAAGAGGAACACTGCTTGAAAACATAACTAGCAATTACTTTGAACCAAACCACGGCACCATACCAAATTGATGTGCTGGAAGGCACGTGTCATTAATGAGTCAACCAGCAAAAGGGGCTTATGCATCATCCATTCCCAGCCGCAAAGGTAAACAGACCTTAACCTGTATTACTCAACAGGCTGCAGTCTAATACCAAAACAACTGACAATCTTAGTAAATCTTTCCTTTATCCTGCGAGTGCTTGGACTGTTGAGTGGGCTGGAGGGATGATTTTCAGTGTCAGTTTCACTTAAACACTGTTTAAGAGACACTCTGTGGAAACAGGAAAGATAAAACACTTCCAGCAGTGAATTGAAGCAGACAGAGTTAATAAAACATTAAAATGTAAATGCCAGTGTTTGGAGTCATTATAAAATATATTTTACTTTCAACATGGTCATCATTATATGCTATTTTGTTGTAAGAGTGACCCTCTGTAGTCAATTAAGCAGTTAAGTGAGTTTTATACAGCATTTTCCTTGCAAGTGTGAACAGTATTCTTAAAGGTCCTGGTTCAAGAATAAAAGCACTTTTATAAGATCTGCATGACACTTGTTAAAGTTAGACATAAAACAAGGAAATAGAGCTAATGTGGCCTCTTAACCTGGTAAAAAAGACCACAACTGGGAATTTGTTTTACAATATGACGAGAGAGGCTTCAGTAAATCCTATGGCTCTTTACTGCACCAGTTGCATGCCTGTAAATTGCACACAGCGGGTTATACGGAAAGTCATTGGCAGTTTGGTGCCAGACAGTTGGCATTAACTCAGAGGCTCCTCCTGTCTCACCTTTACCCCAATTTCTGAAATATCCCATCTAATATTACCTCTGCATCATTCACTCACATTGTCTCTTATGAAACTGTGTTGAATAGAGCCATCAGTTAATACTTTTGGGGAGATAAGTGTGTGGAGCCGCTTTTTCCTGTGGTGGACGGAGGGATGTTGGGTAATTGGAGCAGATATCCGTTTCTATCCTCCTGGTAAAGCTGCTAATGTGGAAAATGCTTGAACTTGATTTTCCATGGTCGGTTGGTGGAGACACTGTTAACGGGGATTAAGCTGAACGGCGTGTTGCCATCTATCGCCCCTTCATGATGAATAGCAGTTTAGATGGTCCAGTGAGCCTTGTGGCCAGGTCACTGCCAGGAGGACCAGAAGCCCACAAGGCCCCAGGCCAATGGCTAGAGAGGCACACTGAATTGAGGGTGAGGGGCCAGGAAAATTGAAAGGGAGGGGAGGAGAAGAAAGCTCCGGTTATAAAGCCAGGATGATCTATTGCACTCGTTAACCCCTCCTTCTGCTTTTTCTTTTGTCAATTCTTCAAAGAGCCAAAGAAAACATGGCATCTACATACTCAGAATATAAGAGAGCATGTTACAAAGCGCACAATCTGCATCCCACACTTATTTAGACATTACCAGTGTTGATTTATGTTGTGATTGATTTCATGGATTTTTAAATGATTTATTCTAATGAGTAGAAGGGCTACATCTTTGGGAAATATTTTTTCTGGCAAGTTATTATTTTACCTAATTGCTTGCCAGCATGATCTACCCCTTGAATCCACTCTAGGGGAATTTATCATGCTGTAGTGTGACATCATCCTGTGTATTGTTCACTGGAGAGTCTTTTAAATCAAACTTCAAGAGACAGAAGTAGTGCAACACAACATTTGAGGCTGATGTGGTGGATTTAAAAAGCATTAGCAGAATTGAGCCATAGATATTCAAACCGATCAGAGCTGAAATTGTATTTCAAAAGACCACCAAAGCTGCCATCGACAAACACATTGTAAAGCCATAAATTATAAACCCTAAAATGTAATAAAAATCCACAGGACTCTTCCCCTTCCCTCTCTGAATCAGCTGCCTCGATCCAACAAATGTATCTTTGAGTTGACTGGGGGAGAGAAATGGATGATGATCAAATCTCTTAGTTATACTGCCATGCCGCTTCTCGGATCATATTTCAAATAACACAGATGGTTTACTTTTTGCATTTCTAGTCCCTAGATGGAAGCAGGAGGGTAGCATCTGCCTTTGTGTCTATATAGTCCTTAAATTCCTATCTCGGGAACCAGTGTCCGTTCAAATATTCAGGGAGCAGAGCTATTTAAGGAACCAGCTTCACAGGGGTTCATTTGCCAGTGGACAACTAAAGTTGCCTTGTTCGTAGCACCAGCAGAAAAAAGAATCTGTCCTACGAGCCCCTGCTGACTAACCCAAAACATCAGGAAAAAGACAAGAGAATACACCCCCATCAAATCAGGCAAACACTCTCCTTTCTATTTTATCTTAAACCTCTCGAAACCATGCTGATAAAATCCCATACTCGTTCAGTAAATTAACTAAACACAAAATATAGGAAGATTAATTTAGTCTTCTCTCCAGGATGGCCTCTAAAATAAGGTTTTACTTCATTTGATGCAGCTTGCATCAGGTTGGTCATTCTACTGCTAGGATTCCATCTATATTCGATATATATTACATATTACAGTAATGTATGATGTATAATGATCTCTGTACAAAAGCCAAAACCGCTTGTTCTCTAGTGAGGCTTTTCAGAGGGGGCTAAAGGGCAATTTGTAAAAAGGAAAGTACTTAATCTAATCTTTGTTACAGTTTTCTTGCACATTTCCTTTAGTGCTGACATCCCAGGGAGCTTAAAGCCTTTGTTAAATTAACTACTCACACCCATAAATGAGTGAGCCGCTCACTCAGCCGTGAAATAAAGCCAGCGCTATGACATGCATCAGAAACATAGCCAATGGTGTTAAAATATGTCTGACTTGAACATGTTTCTGGATGGATCCACTTTTTGAACACGTAGCGTTGGAGTGGATATATGTTCCCCTTTTTTTCGACAGTAATGTATAACAAAGACGATCCAGGCTTGCATGTACAGTTTGGCTGAAGCCCTCTTTTTTTCATCCGGCACTCATCACAACACCCATGTAAAGAAAATGTATGAAGCATATCATGAAAGGCGAAGTGGAAGTGCCTGTCTTAAATAACGCCCATGTGACCTACTTCTATTACCCAGCTGACAGCACCTCATTCATACAAGCTGGGAAAGACCCTGTAGTCCTTGGACTAAGCACATTACATTTATCCTGTATATCTTCAAATGTTTCCTCTTGTTGCGTGAACGCCTGTTTTATGTACACTGCTCAATAAGCTATGAAGCGCAATGGACTTGGTTTTGCTGTAATATTCCTTCTAAAGAAAAGCTGTCATGTTCAATGAAAAACAACCACATTAATAAAGCACATAATTTCAGCTTTTACGAAGTGGTTTTCTGCCAAATGAACCTCTCTTTCTCACGTTTTCCCACAGGTTCTCACTGCTGCCCAGTCTGAACAATGTCAGTATTATGTTAGCTGCCGGGCAAAGAGGAAGGAGTGCTGAGGGCTTTGATACAAATGGCAAAAGGTAGCTAACGAAGAGATTGACGTTCCTTGTTGGTGCTCTCCATTGAAATTCATTACAGAGACCGATTCACATAGATCACTTAAAATTCTGGAGGCGAGGCTAAGAATAATCCGTTGATACTTGCTTTTAATGAGAGCACTATACATTCTGAGTGTAATGATACTGTTTGGCTTTCTAATGGGTACACTTGAACTGTGACCCTTCACTCACTCAACAAAGACCATGCAGTCACTTTTAACTAAATGAATGCAAATGTGTCTCTCTTGGGATGTTCACGCTGACAGGTAAGCGTGTAGAATTGGTTCCCATTGGTAGAATTCATTAGAAGTGAGTGTGTGTTCAGTAGCTTCAAAACATTTACCTTGCACAGAAAATCATCTAGGAAATGGAGCAATTACAAGCACTAAGTATGGAGACAAATCAAATCCACCTTGAGTTTTCTTCATTAAACATGCATGCAGGTTGTTTGCGTCAGTGTAATTACAAGGCTTGGATGTTGTTATTGTTACTATGACCCTGCTTTGTATAAAACTATGCAGTGTAAGGCAGTTATATTTCTGCTCTGCATTTGAACGATGATAGGAGTGGCTTGGTTGTCATGCCAGAGTTTTCAAAGGACTCTTTGTGTAGAAGCGTCGGTTATAGCCAGAGACATCCTCCTGGTATTTATTCTAGAGTTCCTCCAGATGCTGCAAATTGTATCAAATTGGGCCATGTTAAGGCCCACTTTCATAACACAGATAGCTGCTTCACAGACCTTCAGTGGTTCCAAACCAACTTGTGCCCTATGGGGTATGTCTGCAGTTACCAAAGGGTATGTGACAGATGACTAGCCCAAGTAATTAAGAAGGATATGAGTTAAAAACTAAAGTTCGCCAAACAATCCAATGCTAACCTTTACAGTTTATCACTGTTTCTTCTTTTTAATACTTTAAACTGTTTATTCTCTACTTTATCTAGCTGGTTTAGACCTCTGATCGCTTGCTAGTTTTCACAAACTCAAATGCAAACCTCTCGTGTAGGGCTGTATCAATACAGCTAGGTTTGGTTTGAGTTGGCCAATTTTGGAGATCAACTGAAGAGATGTCTTCGAAAAACTAGCAATATGTCTTCCCAGAAAAAAGGACTCTTAGAAATATCATCATTTGATATTCCCAGCACACTGCAACTCAAGTCAAAATCAACCTACACTTATGAATAGCACTACAGGTAAGCAGCAAAATATGTATTTTTTTTACCCCATGAGCTGTTTTGATGTTTAGTGTGTGAAAACCATAGACTGTATATGGTGAAAACAAGTTAGCAAGATAGCAGCAAGTTCTGAGGCTACGCGTAGTTAGCTAACAGCAGGGCTGCCCCTGGCCCACTTGGGGCCCTAAGTAATGTATGAATAGGTTAAAATAAACTAACATTATTTTAATGAATAGCTGAGATAGATATGTTAGCTAGTTGCCTAATTTATAAACAGTTGAAATAGCCAGCTAGCGTTAAGTATGCTAATGGTTTAACAGCTATGCTTAAAGGTGGGGTAGGTAATTCACTTCAGAAACACTTTTTGTTATATTCCATGGAATGCTCTTAACATCCCGATAGCAATGAATAAATTAAATGCTTTGACAATAAATATATACAAATATTTCATTTGTGGAAGCCGTGGCGCTGTAAAAAGCACGTTGAATTATCTGCCCCGGCCCTAGCGCACTCGAGCTGGTTTCTCCATTCTTACCTACCTTACCTTTAACAGTTGAAATAGCCAGCTAGCTAAAAGTATGCCATTGGTTAGCTAACTAAAGGTCGTGGATAGGCCTTTAAAGGGAAGATATTATCTATAATTAATGGGAAAAAGGCAAAATATACTTTAGTTATTAATTAACTGTTGAAATAGTAAGCTAAATCAACAGATTGTGTTAACCGAACGTGCAACCTTGATAAATGGTTGAAATAGCTATAACTTTAAGAAACGTTCAATCATTTGAGGTAATTCATTGCTGAAATACATAGCTTAAAAAGTCTAATACAACAGTCTTTTCCTGAAAGTTGTTGTGTTCACGTTTTGGGTCTTTTTCATATGTATCTCTTTGGAGGCTACAGTTTGCGGGGCTGTTAAACTTACTTACACAGAGAGATGTTGCTGTGTGTTTGCCCACCTGTTAAAGTAATGTATTACAAGGCTGCTGTACTACATTAGTTTAGCTGATAACACATGCATAGTAACAGTAATGAGCAAATAACTGAGATGCAACAATATACATTTTTTGGTAACTAATCGTGGTTTATAACATCCATTTGAAAATCTTAAATGTGCTTGTGTTGACTCGAGTTGATTTGCCAAGCTACAGCCTTACATTGGCCCAACATTTTTAATAACCACCTACAAAACCAAAGATACAGAAATGGATTAAGATGCTGACTGCTATAACAGTTGGTCTGCAGCCAGCTGCTCACTCACAGAGGTCACTGAGCAGATAGCAAACCACACATTTGTGGATTTCACCTTCTACGATGCTGGGGTCAACTGGCCACGATCTTTTCTTTGAGGGCCGTCGACACCAGCAGGGAAACATGACTGGGGGTGGAGTTAGACTTTCGGTCAGTTATAAGACAAATGCAGCCTCCTTCTCTAATTAGGTTTCTCATGGGCTGCAAGAGGAGCTGTGGCGCTCAGCCCAAGTATTCACACAGACATGATGTTTCCTTGGTGATCTGACAGGAAAGGAGACAGTCTATTCTAAGTGTACAATAACCTTTTTAAAAGTTTCAGTGGTAAATCTAAGAGGTTTGTATAGCCAAGCTATAGAGGAAAGGAGAATGAATGAGCAGACTACAGTCTTTCTTACCGCTGCTGTTTGTTTTGGATGGCAGTGCAGTGTGTGGTAATGGTGCTCAGGGACCACTCATGAGAGAGACAGGCGTGCATCTTGCGGGTTGAATGAGAGGAGCGAGCCAACTCTTTGGGTTGTTTAAGATCTTATGGGAGAAGAGAAATGTGTTGTTTCCAGACAATCGGAGGGAAAGTGATGATGCAGCATGGGTGAGAGGGGGAGATGAATGGGATCTGTTACATAACCTGTTTTCCAAGATTGAGTTTGAGATTTCCCATATATTTTACTGCTGGTTTGTCTGTAAACTTGCAAATGGCCACAATGCGCTGTTATTTATAAAAGATGAACCACAGCATTAATTGAACTGTGCTACACACTGTGTTGTGGCAATGTGATAAATTAACACAATTAGCCTACTGTACACTCAATCAATTCAAGTCATTATAAAAGAGAATGCATTGACTCCAATAATCCAGCAATCAGTGTTGTGGATCTTCAGGAAAAAAACATCTGGTTTCTGAAGTTTTATGATATTGTAGTAGCATGCTAATTCAAATTTAAATGAAAGGTAACGATTAACGTATGCTGCACTCACGATAATTCCAAAAGTCCTGTTCAAAGGGATCACAGGAAAAGACGCTCAGTAACATGATGTAACTTGGCATAGAAAGTGCGTGTGGGTACATGGACCGAGCGGTGCCGTGAGTGAAGCAACAATACAGCCGACAAGGGGGAGTTTCTTCTTGCAAAGCGCATGCAATCCCTACAAAAATTCCCGGTGACTTCAGATCCAAGGAGGTGGTGATATTCATGGGAGCACGATTCAAACTCTCTCACTTGGAGTACAGCTTCAGCAGCCCTGAAGCCAGCACGCTGCTCTCTTTTGAGCCTATTTCTCTTGTTTAACATAAACTAAAACAGATGGAATAATGTTTGCCTAAAATAATAGTTGTTCACTGCTGGAAGGAAAGCTTAGAGTTTCTCACTTTGGACTGTAGTTAGGTGCTGATTTGACAACCTGAAGACATTACTGCGCAATCTCTTACCTGGGCATTATGAAGAGGTATCCAGGCTTTTTTCATTCCTGGGAGAGGATGTCGTCTTGCTGAACTCGTGTAGATTAATCGGGGGCTTTTATTTCATTTGCTCACATTTTAGTGGCTCTCAATACAACTGTAACGCGATCTGCATTTTTACGCGGTACTTTCAAAACGTTGCTTGCTGAAAATGGACCGCGCAGGATTTTTTGTTTTGATGCTTTTGACTGTTGCGCTGGTGCAAATTAGTGACAGTCACAAGGACACAACAGGTGGGAGGAAAGAGGGTGCAGGGGCAGCCCAGGTGGTGTCGAACAAGCAGCAATCCCGGGTGAGGAGTCAAGGTCACTCGCCAAGGGAACCAGAGGACGATGCATCTCCGGAACCATCCAGTGAAAATTCTCCTGGGACCAGCCGGTCAATGACTCTTGTCCGACTTCCCAGGGGCACATCACCCCACGGGGATGACAGGCACACATCCAAAGCAGGACCGGCTCATGCTGCACGCGTCTCCCGGGAAGACCCCGTCTCTGCGCCGCGGGATGGTGCGCTGCGCACCGCCAGACACCCGGGCATCCTGCAGCACAGGAGCGGAGTGAACCGGAGGCAGAGCAGCAAGACCGGCTCTGCCAGCACAAGGAGACTTGTTGGGTAAGAACGGAAGCCAAATGCTCCACTATAAAACATGTTTACTTTGCTTTATCAAGCTGTTTAAGCCATTCACGTTCACTGTATGGACAGAAGTTGTTTAGGAATGTGTGTGACCTATTTTACTGAGTCCATGTGGTTTACTGTAAAGTGGTTGTGGCGCACTAAAGCAGAATATCTCTTCCTGTAATGCAATCCAAGTAATTATGTAACATGACCCGCAGAAAAGGGCTTCAAAGTTGTGTTCCATGTCAATACAAAGCCGTCTGGATGGAATGCATTAGGTGAAAGCTGTATATAAATGACTGTAATGTGTGTGTTTAGTTATCAGGGTCATGGCAGGACATGTAATAATAGATGAGGTTAAACACTGTGCTGATTACTGGCTGATAGTGGAGGTGTATAATGAGCAGCAAATCAAATGTATATGAATATATGAACTATTTTGAGACTAATGCAACACTGCATTATCACCATTTCCTCCCATTACTACAAATTACAGCATATTTAAATGAAAGTAGGAGAATGGCTGTAGACTACTTCAATGTGTGCACCCTTTTATTCTCTTGCCTGTGGCTATATGGTTCAACCGGAGCCTTGGCTGGTGAACATTTGCAAATTTGCTTAGTGATCAGAAACACCTGTTTCTCAGATGGCCCTCTGTCAAAGCTGCAAATCCCTATTTTTTTGTCTTTGTTAAACTTAGGACGATGGGTTGTTTCCACATTAAAGCTCTTTTCTTTTTGTGAAATGAACCTTCATGTATCCAGTCCTTTTTGTTCCATAGGGACAAAGCGTGATACACACCAGAGGGAAAAGGGTTTACATAATAATCAGAGGGGGATTTTAATGGCTCACCTTGGGTTGCAGACACTGAAAAACCAACAAAATATCTCTTTTGTGTGTCATAAAATGGGCTCTTGCCTTTAGGAAATTGATTATTTATATGGCCAATTAATGCGGAGGATGATTAAGGCAATTGGTGTGCCATCGGTAGGCATACAAATAATGTGCACTCACCTGCCTTAAACCTAAACATTGATAACATTGGGAATGTTTTCCAGTACTTATATCTGAAATGTATTTACTCTGTCCACAAAATAACTGTGTTTTATTGTGCACTGTCAATATGCCCTGATCCATCACACCTTAAAAATAACATTTCTTATCCAATCCTTCAAGCCGACAGTTCATGCATGGTTGAATTGCGTTGCTGTCAATTTAAAGCAATGCATTAAGTAAATTCCTGCCTGTAGTGTTCAATCAGACATGCTTTATTACCTTGCTTGACATTGCCAAAAAAAAGAAGCATTCTCAAGTGTTGAATGTATTGGCTTCTTTGAGTGTTATAGAAACATAAAGGTGGCGTTACATAACTTCCAGGGAACATTATAGTAGTCTGAACGGTGACACATTGATTCATTAGCTTAAGATGAATCACCCGCCACTTGTTAGAGAAAGTGTTTTCATGACACATTTCCTCTCTGAATTCCCACTGAGATCACTCATTTAGTGGACCCGGAGGCACTGGAAGCACCGGGTTTACTTTTCTCTCCTTTACATACATGTTGACTCAGTATGACTCCCTTCTGTGTGCACCTGTCAGTTGTGGACTGATTGAGATATCTCAGTGGTGAAATTATACCCTGTGCTTCATGTTTGAAATAAAAATATAACTATGTGTGAACATGGTTTTATCTTCATTTTAACCTGGGGCAGGATCCTAATTATGTTGTATAACGTTCTCCATTACATACATATATCCCTTGACGGAATTTGAATGTGATGACTGATGTATTTGGCACGGGCCTGGCCTGATGTGTTTGATTTATGACAAAGTTAAGCCTGCCAGAGGGCCCAAAACAACTGCATGTTATCCCTGTGACGCCCCAGTAAGACTTGCAGTATCTAATGAGCCCAATCCAACTGAGTTCAATGAGTCAATTCCCGTTATCTTCTCAAATCACCATGAGTCAGACATCCACTTACTGTAATATCTCGTGAAAGGATGACGGGGCACAGATCCTTGCCAGCTCGGTGACTGTTGCCCTCAAGTTGCTCTTGCGGTCTGGTGCTTTTTCATCTATCTCACTTCGATAAATTGACCCGTGCTGAATGTGTGGATTAAAGAGTGCAAAGAATGCAGTTCTTACTGTTTAAAACTTGTCATCTCTCATTTGCTCAGTGGTTTATAGAAGATGCAGGGTGCTTTTCATGTCCCGTGTGTCTCTCATAATCCCTTCAAGGCTCCGATAACTGTTTTTGTTTTCACTCGACTCGTGCATTACAGAGGGACTTGTGGATCCTCGTTCAGATAGGGTTTCGTGACTTGCCCTGACATTTTTATCAAATAAAATGCAATTATAGTATAATCTCTAAAGTGTTCATATCAATAGGAAAGCCAAAATGGAATGATCTGTAACTGTAACAGCCTTAGCAACCAGATCAGCTTGTCATGCAAAGATTTGATGTTATTGCTCCATGGATTATTAAAATGTCCTTGTTATTTATGGAGGCTTGAAGCGGTACCGTCAGTGTCTTAATTCACCTTTTTTTGTATTTGTCTTCCTTTCAGGCCTAATGTCTGTGGAGGTCAGCAGTGCTGCTCAGGCTGGGCTTTGGCACCAGGAACTAATCGTTGCATAAAACGTAAGTAAAAACCTTGATTGTCCTATTTACATTTGAAATAATAATCTTTTATTCAGCTACGAAATATATCTATTTTATTATTTACATACTAAGGACACACATGGTTGTAAGGTCTGGAAGCAGCACACAAGCACACTGACATGCATTATGTATATTAGAGCTTTCTGAACTAGTAAACTTCTCAAACAGAGGCTTTAGAATCTTATTCACACAGACTGAAAATATAAATGGAATAGCCCAATGAAAGTTTTCCTAGGGTGTTATTGTCCCCATGCCTTTTATTTTCACATTAGATCCCCGCATGGAAATTACCATCATTAGCACTTGGCTCGCTCTATGACAGAAGCCCTTAATTATGGGTGGAACTGCTTCTTCTTTTATTTGACCTCAGCAGTATTGGATATCCTAACTGCCGGATAATTAAAAAGTGGACTAGAAGATACTGCGAGAGAATGAACAATCGACAACTTCTTGAGAAGCAAAATTGTTATAACACTATCCGTGCCCGCAGAATTCCGGCAATCATACTGCAGGTTTTCCACAGATTCTAAATGAACCCAGCGATGCTGCTTTTTTTATTCTAACTTAATATTGTCTATCACATTACAAGCTAAAGAAAAAAAAATGCAAAATTGCGTGGATTGTTGTTTTGGAATCACTGCTGAAAACAAAAGATCTGATTTTGGGTTGGAGGACGGGTTCCAATTCAGCACAGAAATGGCTACAGCTTGAACTAAATTGACTCTTTTTATGTGATATTTGAATTTCATTTTTACGACCGCCATTGTTGCTGCAGACAGAAATAACATGTTGGAATTGGAGCTTTTTTAGAGAGAGTTATCTTTACATTTTATGAGTAAAGTAAAACCCACACGGCAGTGGCATCTATCTATCAATGTAGCAGCTAGCTAGCTATAGGCCTACCTCTCTTTGACTTGTTTACTGTTTTCTCAGTTTCTCTTTGCTAATTATCCCCCTCACACACACAGCACACACACACAGTTGACACACATTTCTGCCGATTACACAACAAGCTGATTGACCCCAGCAGCCTCCTAATTAGATCTCCTTCCCTCCTGTCCAGTGCAAAGCATCCTCCTCATTTTTTTCTCAAGTCTCAGCTAAAGGCACACTTACCAAGGTGTAAATTACATCTAGCGTGGAGCTGCGGCTACTCAAATTAAAAGAGTAAATACTTTTAATCAGCCAAAAACAGGTCCAGTCTAACCTGCCTGTGTTAAACAAGGCAATGCATCTTAAGGAGGCCAGGGTCTGTCCAACCATCTGGACCCTCTTACAGCTTGGCCCTCACCCAGGTCTGACTGGAGGCTATGCTATCATCAGCTGAGTGAAGCCTCACGGCCGGCAAGGTGCCAACACAAAGGCCCAGACTGGAGCTGGGACTGGAAGCCCCCACGTAGAAGACCTCCATGGAGGAAAACAGGCTCAGGCTATCTTTATTTCGTCCCTACCAGAGAACCAGGCTGCTTTATTAGGCATGGCAGCATGAGAAAACATGTTCACAGTGGGGGAAAGTAAAAGGAACAAACCTGTTGTCTGGAAGATTAAGTAAAAACATATCATGGCTGAGCTGCTTCTAGGAAATTCTCGTTGAAGGGATTGAAGTCATGTTTAATATTAAAAGTGTCAGCTGCTTGCTGGATTGGGTGTCTACACTTATGGCTTCCAAACAATACCTCCTTGTTCAATTGGGTTGAGCTCATAGCAAATATATGGCAGGAATTGGATCACTTGTTGTCCAGGGAGTGCGCTTACATGTCTTTAGAAGTGTGGATATAAAACCGTCTACGTCTGAGTCTCTGTGGGTCTGGTCGGAGATTGTTGTCTGGCTCTCCGAAGCCTCCATCCTGCCCATGTCCTGGCAGGTTCGGTGCTGACTGTCTCTGTTTTCGGCTTCAGGATGGATGGTTAGCAGACTTGTTTTTGCATTCCATGCGCTCAAAATAGCCAGGGTTTCTAGGTACAAAGCTTTGATCGATTAAAAACAGAACATTGCGTTTAGACTGCCAATGTTTATTTATCTTTTAGTTAACTTGATGATTTTAAGTAAAGATGAAACTTCGCAGGTTTTTATGACAGACGTTTTACCCAACTATTATTAATGGTGGCTGAGAATCAAAGCAGTGTGTATGAGCGTTGTGTTTGGCCAAGTGTGAGCTTGGCGTTACTTCCATTTGTTAACTTGAAGACAGGATCGAAGCTCAAGATGAATGGAGCATCTCGATTTTTGGGTCATGGGCTTATACTTTATTGCCCGCTGAGCCCAGGTTCACATCTGTTCCTAAAAAAGTATTGTTGCTTAGATGAAGAGCAGAGGGAGGCCATATTGCATCCTCACGCAGCCACAGCCCACCAGTAGCCTTGTTTTAGTGACAATACAAGACTATCTGTCAGCTGCAATACTGAGGAAGTGTTTGTGCTGAACACTGCAGATGGTCAGCTGAACGTCTGGATCAAAATCCCTATAGAACATTTTCAACCGGATTTCATGTAATCTTACACCACTTTAGGAAGCTGTGGGAATCTTGTATGTGACAGTAATTGGCACACAAGAGCAAGTTGTTCTATAAAATGTGTATCAGATTGTAGTAGGAAATTGCTACAGAAATCTGTTTACAAAATAGTAAGCTACTTAGCTGTGATAATAGGATGAAAGTTTAAATTGCTGGCAAGTTTATGTGTAAATACAGTAACCCCGAATTAGGTGGTGAATCTGTGATGAATTGCTGTTTTGCCGTTTTGGTTTACCACATTTCTTGGGAAAAAACAATTAAAGTAAGACCTTTAAAAGCCAGTGTTACCGGAGAATAGAGTTGAGTTTTATCTGTCCTCCTTTGTATCGGCTTTCAGAGGCTTCATTCTTATCTTTGTACCTTTTCAATGTGGCTTTCACTCATACCTAGCTGTAAATGGATTCTTGGATAGGCTACCAGGAGGCACAGACTGAGGTAACGGATCCCTTTGGCAAGTCAGATACCTCCTAGTTTTACAACAAAGGTATGTGAGGCTGTCCTTACTTTAGACATAGCTTTCTCTTCGAGCTAAATGTCAATATCTGTTTTGAGCAGATGGAATGTTTACCATGTGAAAGATAATTGATACGAGGAGTGAAGCAGGCAGGACCCAAACGCAGATAACACTTATAATACCTTTATTTCAAGGGCTAATATATAACATGGACAAACAAAAACACTCCACGGTGAACTTAGTCACTAACAAAAGACGAACCAACACTGAACACAGGAAGAGACAAGACTAAATACAGGGAGGGGTAATCACAAGACGAGAAACAGACGGGCAGGGGAGGAGAAACACAAGGGCCACAGATGAACACAATCAGACAACTAGACACACCAGGGAAACTAACGACAGGAGGAAAAACACAGGGAAAAGGACCAGACAATAACCCAGGAGGAAAACATGACAGGGAGAACAGCAAAACACCCAAACCTAGACATAGAAACGTGACATGAGAATCGTGAAAATAAAGAGTGCATCTGTCCCATGATTAAGATCCGCTCATCCCTGGCCCGTGCTTCACCATTCCACCAAATGTCATTAACATTTCCGCAGTAGTTTTTTCTTTATTCTGCTGACAAAGTAACCGAACCGAAAACATAACCTCCTTGCCTGAAGAAATTAGCACTAAGAATAAAGGTCAGCTTACAGTGTAGGGGTGGCATGTGTGTTGCAGGTATTTTGTCATTAACTAAGTATTGAAGAAATTGAAATTCATTCCAAGGGGGACAAGAATGTCTGTATCAAATCTCACTGAAATCCATCCAATGGTTATGTCACCAAAACCACACACGGCTATGGAATGCTACAGTAGGTGTCGGCGCCGCTCATACTGCCAGGGTCACTATCCATCAGATTTATGTTGTGTTGCTCTGGCTCCTCCAGTTGACATGGCTGTTTTAGTAATTGGATTAATGGCATAGTCTACCACACACAGTGAATGTACGGGACAATATAGAATACTTACAGACTCCCTGCAGCACAGACAGGAACTGGCTTTACATTTAACCTGAGCTCATAATGCTCCCTAAAGTGCCGGCTTTAACGGAATTTATTTCACCACACTGTACATCACAATATTTTGGCGAAAGCACGCGACACACATGGCAACTTTCAGCCAGCGGCAGGAGCATGACCCTCTAAAAAAAAGCAGATGTTGTTTAATTTAAACCCCTCACTGTCTCAGAGAGTGCAGATGAAAGGTGCATCATTCACAGGGAGGAATAAAGTTGTTTTCAGTCTCTGAAGCAGTTGGTGATTGACAGAGTGAAACACGGTAGAAAATAGTTCCTTTTTGATTGCCTTCCAGCTTTCTTTGGCCTGCTGTGCATCTCAGGGCCTCACCCCAACCCTAAAATAACTCCTCATGCAGAAAGTCTCTCTCTCTCCCTCACTCTCTCTCTCTCTCCCTCTCTCTCTCTCTCTCTCTCTCTCTCTCTCTCTTGCTTACCTCTCTCATGACAAGGTAACTTTCCTTCTCTTTCCAAACTATATATATCGTATGTAGCATGTTTCCTATTTACCACCATGTCCCCAGTGTAGTTTAAGTATGATTGAAGCCCTCCAGTGTTGTGAGAGCATGTAAGTCTTATGTTCAGAGATTGAAGCAGCTGTTCACCATGACAGATATCAAACCATCCCAATGTGGGTTTTATGTGAAAAAAATATTACAAACAGTCATAGCAAAACTATACAAATCCACAGTTGCTGTTGTGTGTGAATCCCTTTTACAGTTATGCTCTTCTTTTGCTACAACATGTGTGAAGCAGCTGGAGAAGTATCAAGGACAAACATGTGCGAACGCTTTCTGACCTCCAAAACAGTACCCAAAAATGTAGGTTCACCATCACCTAATAGATACAAGCCGTCTCGCTTTGCTTTTTATTTGCTACACAATAGAATATCCTCCTATATTTGGATTTAGTCTTACATTGAACTTTGCGCTCTGCATTCAAACTAAGACTTGTTCTTCAAAAGGTTGCCTCGAAGGCAAAAGCACACACATAGCTCTGTGATATTTGCTTTTATTTTAACTTGTCATGTGTTTTGTTTTTAATGGTAGGAAATATACTTTATTATGCATAAAAATTGAATGAATGAACTGTACTGTTATGGTTTTATGGCACTTCTTAGGATAGTACATGACATTCAGCTAGAGGTCATGAGCTGAGGTGAAGCACATGATGCAGGGTGAACAATGATCCGCTAAGTCAATAGGATACAATTTTACAGCAATGCTAAATTAATTAGCTATGAGTTGATATCCAATGGAAATGTACAGTTTTTAATACATCAAATGTCATAGGCGCATGATTTCAGCTGTTATCCTCAGCTTGTATGATGATGAATATCTCACCTATTTAATAATACATTGTCATCATTCTGCAGCATTGAGGCATTCATATTCCAAAAGAAAAACCTACTTTCCCACAGCTTTGAAAAAAGAGAGCTTACATCGATGAGAACCAAACCTTGTGAGCGGCGTCCTCTGTTTTACAAGAACAGGAGGAGGTTTTTAAAACACTGGTGTTTCTGGTGACTTCATTTGAAATGACTGCCGCACATACAGCCACAGAGCCTTCCTCAGCTTTATATGTCGTGTGTTGTGTTGTGGGGGTTTAGTTTAGGGGCATGACACTCCCTTGGCAGCCCTGCAGAGAGTTATGGTCCATTGGACATATCCTGTAATCAATACACACTCCATCGGCCCAAAACCCATCATTAACATGCTGGACAGCTCGTTCTTTGCTCTTCTCCACAAACCAGGAGTGCTGCTTTCTCCACTCCAGCTGGTGTGTCTGTTTAAAGGTTGCAATTGCGTTCTGTTTTTTGCCTTCTGCGCCACATGTTTTTCTAATTGCTACCATAGACAAAAGTGTGGTGCAAATGATGTACTATTCAGCATCTGGACCTCGACATCTTACTGTTGAATTTATTTCTTGTTTATTTGCACATTCTTGTTCATGAGCTGCTATATTATGGTAATGAAGAAGTAGAACAAACATGGCTTTGTTTAGATGAAAGATATTCTCTAATAACACGACAAAATGATGCAAAAAGTTGACGACTACCGCCTATCTCTTAGCAGAAAGCCTGAAAAGCAAGAAAGGGCTTGATTGACAGTTACAAAGCAACATTAACAACCAGCACCCCTCTCCTTCAGTCACACACACGCTCGCTGAGGCCCCAGTGTTGTTAAGTCAGACTGTAGTCAACCATATATCATGGCACTCTCCTGCTTAAAGACCATATGGAAGTTGTTGCGATGTGATCCCTCAGGAGGATGGGGTTTGTGGCTTTTTGGTGAACACCACGTCTCTCAGAGTCAGCTTTACATGTTGCGGGCGTACGCCCCCAGATCCAGATATCCTTGACAGAGCGCCCCAGCATGTGGCTCATTAGAAGCTGAATGTGGGAGTCTGAGGGGTGGAGGCACGATATAGCGCGGCTAAAAGTAATGTACACAGTGTCATGGGTCAAGTGTAGGTTAACAAAATCCCCACACAGAGCTGAGGTGGGTTAGGAGAATAAAAGCTACAACTACTGTATTGGACCAAAACACCCACACTGACTGAAATATGTGCATCCATGACATAGGCACCTTAATCCGGTGAAACATTACCCTTGTAAGATTTACCACAAAGAGAAAAATAAAGGATTAGTCAAACAGTGTCAGACTCCCTCGTTCTGGTTCTGATTAGGACTGATAGAGAACTTTAGAGTTACAGTAACAGTTTGGTTAAGTTAGCGTTTGGCAAGCCTGAAGTGATAGCATTTGCAATGCCAACCATGTGGAAATCACATGCTGTAAAGAGATTAACACTCACTTGAAATGATTAGCATTGAGAGGCAATTGTATTAACTGCTCAATAGACCAATTCTTACTCCCTTAGCGGATAGCTAGTCCGGATGAGCGGCAAATCTTAAGCTTGCTTACCTCCGCTGCCTCCAACAATCCTCAACACTTGACCTATTTCATGAGATCTGTCAGGTTCAGTGGTAACTCCTAAAAAGAGGCTCTTGCTGTCATCGCAGGATGTTGAACAGACTAGGTTTCAGTGACAAGAGTTTTACAATTGTCTATACAGTTGCTTTAAATTTAGAGCAAATCCTAGGACCTAATTCAATTGGTAAATGGACTGTACTTTAGCTCCTTATCCAGTCTTCGAGACGCCTCAAAGAGCTTTACATACTTCATTCTTCACCTTTATACTTTATCATTCACCCATTCATACATCGCTGAGGCTTAACATTCTTGACCAACATTGCATCCACATGTATACACCATTCTTTCTATAGATTTAACACTGTTATTTTATCGTATCTCCTAGAATCAAACCAGAAACGGCTACACTGAAACAGACAGTTCTAGGTAATTTGCGGCAACTGTCATTTTTACTTTCATTGATATTTTCTAACTTCCTCTCTTTAATTAAAGCGTTGAAAGGGCCTTTAGTCAAGCCTTTTGTCGTATTCTACTAAATTCTAATCTCTGGAGCAGTTCCCAGCCTCTAAATCTCATAATGGCGCGTAATGCGCTCAGCCTGGAGAGAGTCCTTCCCAAGATTCTGGCGATTATGCTTTCATTATCAATATTATTTTCAAAAAAGATCAAATTACCTCTGGTAGCACTGTTGACCTGCGTAAAGTGAGGAGATTTCTCTACATGTTTGAGTTGTGTCGGATATTAGTGTTAAATGGCCCCTTGCTGAATGAAATAAGTGTAAAGATTTGATGGGTTGTGGTACTCTGAGTCACAGAGTGGGGAACGGTGAATCTCTGGCGGGTTGTAATGAACTGGAAACAAGTTCTTAGTTGGAAATTAGAGTCCAGTGAATGGGGGGAGCGAGAATGGTAATTTTCCTAATATAGACATGCACATGCATTCCTAAGCTTATAACAGGTAACTGTAGCCCACTAGAGAAATTTGAACCATGCTTAGCTCTATAAAGACCCTACGGTTACTTTAATATACCTACAGAATTACTGTGCATTTGCCTCAAACTTTGACAACAGAAATACCTTTTTAAGGTTTATATTCTTACAGAAGTGATCCCTTTACTCCGAAGTGAACACTATTTGCAGAAAGATGGCCATGGCCGTCAGGCGTTTTCTTTAGGCCTCCTTAAAATATCCTTATGTAGCTTAGGTTTCAGGACTGAAGGGAGAAAAGACCTCAGACCCACCTAAATGTAAAGTTGAAGATATATTTTTAGGGGAAAGAAAGTGCTGTGTCCGCATTAATAATGTGTTTCATACAGATTGTCCTGGATCAGCATGTTTGTTTGGAGGGTTCAAAGCTGCCAAATACAGTCTCCGCTTTTCAGATGACTGGATCTCAACACAGTCTTGCAAAACTTGGCCAGTCCGTCTTAGTTATAATTGAGGGTGAAGTGGCAATGCCAGGAATGTTTGCCATTTATTTTCTTTTATTTCCGATGGATTCCCATTTTATTATTACTCTCGCAAAGCAATAATTGCTGCACATATTTGTAAAATGGATGGAATGTGAGCCAATTAGTTTTAATGATGTGCAAGACAAATCTGCATGACAGCAATTACTGCGACAATGTGTTCAACAGCCCAGAGGCAGGGCCCAGAGACAACACAGACAGGCAGTGGCAGGATACGCTGCGGCCGGGCAACAGGCTTCATGTGAGGCACATGTCTGGCCCAGAGTCACTGACCTGTCCACTTTACTGTCAGCACAGGCGACATGTTTGTCTGGTGTCATTTCTGTGTGTCCCATGGCTGAAAACGAGCCACATGTTGCAGAATTAAACACATATCCCATCATCAGCCAGCCATTCATTGGATTATTTTCTTACCTGCACTGTTTCTCATATTAATTCAGATGGTTTATTTGAAGAACACAGTCTCACACATTACCTAGTTCTCCCCCTGCGGCATAATGTCACTGGAATCTTTGGACTATTGGATCCACCTCTTCATCCCCAAACTTGAGGTTAAACAGACTCCGGACGAGGCGGTGGCAGCCAGCCAGCACGTACTTTAGTTAGATGATTGATATAACTCCTTGCCAAACAGAGCCCAGGCAATTCCTAATTTATCCCATGATGGAAAATTCGGATCACATTCCAAGTTATATATATCCACAACCACATCTCTTTAAATGTGTATGCTTAATCAAAAAAGGGGCTATATTTTCCTCATAGTAGTTAAATCAAAAATATTCTAGTGAATTGGTTTCTAAATAAAATCTGGTCAACCAAAAAAAAGAAGAGGGTGGTTTGATATTTAATCTCCAATGTGTTAGTTTTTCTCACTGTACCACATGCTGATGATGCTTAATGCAGTGGTCTTTCAATAAGTGTGCATCATCTAAGACAACTCAAATGTACTGTAGAGCCTGATGTGGCCCTCTTTGTCATTTCCCTTGTGTCACTTTAAAGCTCATGTCACCAAGAACAGACATTTTTAGGGTCCAGAGTGCCTTCACTTTAAAACATAAATTATCCCCTTGAGTCTGAGCAGAGTGGCAACAACAGGAAACTCACAGCAGGTAATGCGCTGTTCGCCACCAGTGCGGCCCTTTTTTTCGACTGCCAGCACTCGTCCCTGCCAAGAGCGGTGGCAGCGTTCCTGCATGCGATTTGTCAGTGTCCACAGCATCTGTGTCAATAGCATTCCTCAGCCCTGTTGACAGAGCGCCGCTGTTTGCTTTAACCACCACCGACCAGTGGCCTGATTTACTGTTTGAGGATAATGTCATAAATCCTCAAGTGCCGTCCACACCATACATTTGTGTCACAAGATCAAGAGGCTGTTTACTTTGCTCTGCGTGCCGCAGGGTTTTTCAGTATCTGGAGTGTGATGCGGGGGTGGGCTGGTAGAGTGACACAGATTATTTTTCCATGACCATGAAATGTTCTTAAGACCGTAAGCTTGGAGACTATTGATAATGTTATGCACGCATTCCTCTTAAAGTACAGTAAGCCCCTACAGGTTTTGTTTGTTTTTCAAATAAAAGACACAGGCATTTAGTGGATGAAGTGTCAGCTATTTACAGTTGACGTTGAGTTTTTTCCCATTCGCTCATGTTTTTATGGCCTCTTACTTTCATTGGCTTTTTAAGCTTCCTGTGTTACAGTGAAAGCCCTCACTGGATTCTAGATCAGTGACGAAAGATATTTTAAGGAACTCACTTTGTATAGAAATGCTGGCGGCACTTAACTGAGCCATGGACCTGAAGTATAGGCTTTACCTCAGCCAGAAATTGGATAAGGATTTAATGTAAGTGATCATATACATTTAGACTAAACAGGGCAGTTAAAAACTCAAGAGAAATTGAACATGACAGCCCCTTCAGGCCCTCTGCTGAAGGAAAGGGACAGAGAAGCTTGTGAAGTGAAACTAATGGCCCCTTGATTGAATCAATTTAAAGTGAGCCCCGGTGTTGAGATCAGGGAAAGTCTTTCTGCTGCTGCTCCTTCATACAAGGAGGGCACATGCTCTAACATGACCTGCTGAAAACTTGATCTCCATCTGTGCTCTCTCTTCAGCTGACTGCCAGCCCCCCTGCCAGAACCGTGGCTCCTGTAGCCGGCCACAGACCTGCGTGTGTCGCTCAGGCTTCCAGGGGCCCCGCTGTGAGGAGGTGGCTCCAGAGCAGGTGTACATCCGTGATGGAGGAGCCCTGAGGCGCGTTCAACCCGGGACCAACCCTTTCCAGAGAGACCAACCGCAGAGAAGGCCGCCAGAAAGGCAGGCCATCGATACCACAAAGGTCCAGACCACCAGACCGCCTGTGTAAGTGATGCAGCTGTGCTGCCTAACGCTTCTTATAATAGCCGGGAAGAGTCTCATAGCTTTGCCGCAGAAGGACCGGTCAAAAAATAACCAATAATATGTTTTGGTCTTCCATCGACTTTTAATTATGGCCCGGTTACACTAGGATAGTTGGTGAACTAGTGTAATTGATGAACAAACATCTATTACACTAGTGTGTGGTCAATGCCTAACCTTAACCATTTAGAAGGAGTTTCACAAATTGAGGGTAGCCATTCAGACACAATAGATTTCTAGATGATTTCATTTAATAAACATATATTGTAAAGGGTAACAAAAAGATGTCATAGCCAAGTAGCTTCCCAAGTAACTAACTAATGCTAGCTTTAACTGTCGGACAGATAGTAAGTTTGGTCATTAATGGGAAAATTAGTTCACACAATTTGTTAAAAATTAATACCATCAATTATTGTATTAAAGCTTTCACTAAACCATTCCTGTTTATGGAGCAGTAAAAAATAGTTTGATCATTTCTTCTGAATCTTTGATCAAACGTCAATACTACCAGGATAATTTGCAATTGGTCAATGGCACAATTTTGCGTGATAATGTAACAGAGAATAGAACTTACATAAGCAGGTTTTGTATCTCCTTATTTACAATGTCAACCCTGCAGACAGAGAAACCAGACTTTTGTTGTCTGAAGTCAGACTTCATTTGAGTATACAATATTTTTTATTTAATTGGTGAATTTATTATTCTGTGGCTTTTCACTGAGAGATATTTTTTCAAGCCACCAATACTGTCACACAGGCAGGATCATAGAAAAACAAATGGTACACTGCGCTATAAGAAATGATCAAACACCCTTCAACAAACAGTAGTTCATTACACTGCTGTTCAGCGCTGGTTGTATTTATCTTTGCAATAAATTAAAACCAGATGAATGGGTTTAGAAGTTAAATCTTTGATACACTATAAGTAAAACAAATAGCGAGTAAAGCAAGTCAGCATTTACTGCCACTTGCTGCCATGCTTGAGAAAGCATTAAGGTAAATCTGTGAAATGTAGGAAAATATTACACGATTTACCAGGCAGGAGTATTGCCCGTGCTATTTGCTGTGAAAATAGAGCTGGGAGATTATATTTTCTTTAGGCTTTGACTTTGTTCTTTGATTTGTTGGAATAACGGTGACTATAATGTATCCAACTAATAATTGCTTGGATGAAGGCCTCTTTTAGTGCATTCAGCAAACCCTCCAAAGAACTACTAATCAGACGGGCCTAATCGTTTCTTGGCTTGAACGTCTGACTGTTTTAATTCCAGTAATTCCAATCTTGTTGGAAATAACATTTTTGTTTGATTCATTGCATAACCCTGGCAAGAAGTATATTCATGATGGAGGGTGCTGAAAGGAAATAATTGTTTCCGGGAAGAATTTTGACAGGTCTTTATTGCTTACAGGTTTAGACTTATCTTGTCAAATTATGCTCCATTTGGGATTCTCGCCCGGAGCTTTTCTTATCCACTCACAGTCGGTTAAAGTGCCACAATTTGTTTGGGCCCTGGGGTCCTCATTCACTTTTTAGCCAGTTTGTCATTTGGGTACTTTCTCTTTACCAAACCACTTAAACATTCTCAATTACATCTGACACTTATGGTGCTTCTTGTGCTATTTGTGAGGGTCTTGTGTCATTTTGTGCTTTTGCTGGTGTTATGAACAATGCTGGCTGAGCCCTCCACATGTTTGTGGTAGCTCAATAAAACTACTAAATGTTTTGGCAGATGGTTCATAAAATACTTTTTGTACATCCTCCTTCCCGAAACGATTATCTTAGAGTTGTAGTAAATCTTCTAATCAATACAAGCCCTTTGAGGACTGCACAGTTGCTGTGCATATGTTGTCTTTGTTCTTGACTCACAGGACATTTTTGCGTCCTGAGTCACAGGTCTGGGACAAATCGCAAGAGACAAGGCTGCAGGTTCAACATTAAGAGGCAGACAGTTTGCCTGAGTCACGAATACCCCTACTATGACTGTGTCCGTTTTTCATGTTTCTGCAGAAGTTGACTAAGAGGTGCTGTTGAGTTCAAGATGGATCATTTCCCTCTGGTGAAGTGCAAAACATTCAAGCACGCAGCTCAGACTAATCTACTTATTAGTTCTTTCAACAAACATGTTTTCTGAAATCTGCAGGACAGACTTAAAGCTTCTGCCGAAATATAAAAAAGTCTTCCTTTACACATTAGTACATTTGAATTGGAATACTTTACTTACTTCTTATTTCAGTACTTTTATAATTCACATGTAGAGCCCAAGCCTTGTGAACTGCTGCAAATGTTCTGCATTCTCCCAGTCAAGAATGATCTTTTAGGGGTGGGACAGGTTCCCCCCTGGAAAAGTGGTGGATGCAAGTCTTGGTTTCAAATATCAGGCTGATGTTCCACTGCGTCCAAAGTCAGGAAAGCACGAGCAATGTGAGGTCACGGAGAGTGAGGTTCAGATAGAGACAACATCAGTGCCAAGGCTCAATTACGAGTGAGAAAAGAAGCCAGGACAACTGACAGATAGCTCATGTTGGTCTTGTCCCAACTATGCTGAGGGAGCAAAGGCCAGCCTGCACATGAAACACTAAGCCAGTACTTTCTCCCTACTAGAGAAGGTGTGAGGTACTATATATGTCTTTCTTGGAGCAGACTTGGCTTGTTATGTCAGCAGCACCCTGTTACTGACCCAGCCTATCAAGTGGCGCCAAGAACAAGAAATAGAGTGGAGAAGGAATGAGACTTATAGAGAGAAATGGATCAAAACTAAGGTTAATTGAAGCTGCAAACCGCAATGAATGAGTCCTCTCACATTCATGTCTGTCTGTGGCGTGGGGGAGACGCTGCCTGATGCTGCATTGCATTGCTGTGACCCCCAAAACAAAATTGAATGTAAAATGGCCGACTTCCCATAGGTTATTTGACATTGGCCAAATATAAAGGGCCATTCAAATGGCTCAATCCAATGGGCCAGTCACATGACTCGATCCAAATTGGCCAATCAAATGACTAAATTAAATTTGGCAAACAAATGGCTCGATTCAATCGACTAATCAAATGACTTGTTTCAAAGGGCCAATATAAAGGACTTGATGCAATTAACCAATCAAATGACTCGATCATATGGGCCAATCAAATGACTAAATTCAATGGGGCAATCAAATTGCTAGATACAATTGACCAATAACATCTCTAGATAACACATTTTGATAGCTTAACAGTATCCTTTCCAGGCTTGAAGCTAAGCTAGCATCTTCCTTTAGAGTCATTCATTTGCAGTTTTCTCATAATAAACCTTCAGACAGAAAGCAAAGTCATTTTCACCGTGACAGATCTGTCCAACACATTCAGAGGGAATTCCGCTCTGTCAAATCCAACCACAGCTGCCATGTTGTCAGTCCTGTGTGGGCACACCTGCCTCCTGAAATGTTATCTTAAATAATAAACTGCTTCCTGAATAGTCGTACTGAATGAATGCAACACATTTATGACTGACAGCCTAGAATAAAAGTCTTGTTTGGATGGACAAAACATATGAGGAGCCTTCTGTTCAGTGGGATTCTGGGACATGGGAATACAACTTTTCTTGTACTTCTTTCTCCAGTCCTCCAATTCCTCCTCTGACCATTTAAACTGTCTAAATTGTCCCAGCAGGCTGTTCTGTAGGATTACACCTGTTAGATTTAAAATAGGTACATCATATATGCAGCTGGCAACATATATCAATTCCCTTCTCTGTCTAAATGTGTTTCACTGTTAACCAGTGTTTCCTGTGGGCGCTGTGCTCAGCAGTAGTGAAAGAGCTTGTCCTGTCAGCACGAGATCCTGCATATCACAGCTAGGTCTGTCAACTCCCAGTATGGAGGTCAGGGCCAGTGGTGAACACTTCTGGCTGAGCTGGAACTGTGATAACGCACAGAGGACGTATTCATCACCTCCTATGAGTCCTCCGTATCAACTCTATACCCCCCACCGTTCTCTGACATCAGTCCGCTCAGCAGGAAACAGAGCAGGGCAGAGCAGGATGTGTGCGCAGCGAGCAGGTCGTCTCTCCAAAGGTCATCTCTCTCTCGTCTCTGTTACATAATCACACTAAGGATAGCTGGCAGCTGCTACCTGAGAACAGAGATGTACACTGAGAGTGCACACAGTTAGTCTTTTGAACGTTTTACTTTGTTACCTAAGGAATATATTGTCATTCTTCTACACCACTATGATGAATGTGCAATTGACAGAAGGCATTGTCTTGTCTTGGGTAGAGTTTGCATTTAGAGTTATTATTTAAGTACTGTCAAAGAACAAAGGTGGCTTTCGTCAAAACCTTTTAGTGTTAGAAAATGTTGTCATTCACACGGTACCTCAGTACAATGTAGAAAACGTAATGCTACTGAGTAAAAATGATTGTACTGAGTTCCATGTGGTGATGCATACATTATTCAAATGTTGGGAAAAGACTGCACTGGTATCGGATTGGTAGTCTGAAGATGCCTGAGTTTTAAGTTATTGACATTTAATCAGTGTTATTACCACTGGTTCTTTATTTGAACTAAATCAAAAAATGAATTTCAATACATTATTGTATAAATGTCTTAGCCTGTTAACGTGTTTTCCCTGTGCAATGTTGAAAAGCACACTCTAACTCAGGGATGATTACAAATTGGGTCCCAAACAGTAACATATTGAGATGTTGAAGAAAAACAAAAACACCCAGTGACATGGAGCAGAACGACCCTTAAGAGGGTGAGGCATGCGGCTTTCTCTGCATTAACTGTTATGCTTATATCAGCCCCACAGCTTGCCTAGTGACTAATAGGGCTGGCGGTTATGTGGATTGTTGACTCAAGGCTTTGCGCATAGCCACACAGCCATTTCTCAGAGGAAACTGTGGTCATAGCGGGAGTTCTCCATGTTAATCATGGATCACTGGTCGCTTTCACTCCCACTCCAGACAGACCACACCACCAGCGCTGACGGGAGCCACCGTCAAAATCCCTTAGGTGAAATGTTGTTTTAATATCATTACCCATTTTCTTGATCACCAATGAATTACAGGTATCAAGTGTAACAGACCTTAAAAAAAGAAAAAGGGGAATGGAAATTTGCCTAAAAAGACTCTCATAGGAGGATAATAAATTAAAAGTGCAGCACAGTAGTTTTCCGTCTCATAATTCTCTTGATGCTTACCACTTTGATAGGGTATGTGTGTACTAAAACTAAAATGTATATCTAAACATTCAGCCTGGGAAAGTTTTCCTACTATACCACCTGGCAGTCTGCTGTATTACTCAAAGAGGACGTGTCCAGAATCGTCCTCTTGTCTCCCTTTTCGGGCGCTGCCAAAACAGAGGAGGCCTGCAGATGGGGAGCCGGGCTGAAGTAGAGAAGAGGAGCGAAGTGCAGGGTAATTCCCACAGGTTGTATGTGCTGCTCTCGTCTGAATAGGCCTCTATTTTGCTTCTAAACCAGGCATATGACAGTGTCTCGAGCTGTGATTTGTATCCCTGTATGGGAAGACTGGAAATGAACTTGAACAGGTTCAGGTTAAATGGTTTTCTCAATTGTGAATTACAGACGTGTGTGTGTGTTGCGTTCTGAAGCTTTAAACTGTACCTTTACCCTGACCTTGGTCCCTGGTGTGTTTTCCCTTGTGACATTTACTTTATTTGGAATCTCTATTAGTTATAATAGCAGTAACAGCTATTCTTCAAATGGTCAAAACAAAAGAAAATCACATTCTTGACAATCCATAATATCAACAAACCCCCCCCCCAAATAACAAAAAGTAAGTACATCTCTGTCATGTATAATTTAAATGTAAAATATATCATATATATAGTAAAATTGTAATATTACGTGTATTCAAATGTGAAATATAGGCACCACCAAAATCATGGATCTTAATAACTGCTTTTCTTAATTTATTTAAAAAACTGATCCTACTGGTTGTGGGGGAAACTTCTGTAGCAATGGAGAGTCAGGACTCAGTGAGACACGAGGAGAGTTGGAGCTTTGATGGAAAACACTGATGGTTTATTTGGAGTTTCGGCCGGAGAGTTGACGAGACAGGTGGTGTGTCACGAGTTGACACAGCGGTTGCCAAACCAATTCTGAAGAACTCCTTCTGTAGCTCGAGGTTTTAACTAGTTCGGAGTGTAATAATCAACATTCTTCATCAGTGAGACGAAACATTATGGACCCTGATCTCGTCCATAGAAAAGAATGTGCGCCAGGGAACCTACGTCCCTGAACAGTAAACCTCATGGCGGCTTGTGCTCTGTCACAGACTGGCAACAACAATGCGCCCAAGCTGCTCCTCCTTAAAAGAGATAGCAGCAATACCCAAGGCCGTAGACCTATGCCATGGGAAAGGAGACAGTGAGAGGAGAAAATTATGAACTGTGTCAAAGGTTGAATACCTAAGCAAATTATTCCCTGACACTGGTAACATGTAGGTTAAATCGAGCGGTATTTTTCTCCAGTTTGACATGGGACAGGGCTTTCTGTAGCACGATTGGACATCCTCTGCCACGGTTTTGCGGTTTTGGTACCTCTGTGGGTCAACAGAGTGCAGACTCAGCTGTGGAGGCCTGCTGTCCTCAGGTGACCTTACTACATGCTAAAACAAAGGGGAGGAAATGTTGAATTTTGCACAATATATTGTACATTGGTAGTAAATCAACCAAGATTGATGTAGCATATGTTTTGTAATAAGTGTGTCTAAATGTGCTGTGGCGTTTTGAATGTAAGCAAGCTTACCACACAGCAATATTGACAGAGCCAGGCCTGGAAGAGCTGGTGTGTTTATTTCTACAAACACAGAGCCAAACGAGTCCCAGGAGTGTTGGGCTTCCTGCTAGGCCAGAGGGAACAAAGCACCATAGAGAACTCCACACTCAGCGTGGGACAGATATGTCTTTCTCACTCCCCATCCCCACTCTCCAAAGCCCCATCTGAAACACGTTCCCTGGGCCGCAGTGCCAGCGGGCTCAGCATCCAAAGCCAAATCCTTCTCATAAGGAGCCTGTGCAGATGCAGCTGTCGGAGGGACAAATACTGCAGGGCAGTTAGAGGAAGAGGGGCGCCTGTCTCATTATGCACTCCAGCCTCTAGTCCAGGAGCAGATAGAGAGAGCATCCATCAGGCTCCACTCCCAGATATGGGGCATGGTGTTGAAAGCATGAATAAGCAGTATGGCCATGCAAGGAACAACTTAATCCAGTCAGATTTTAGGATGTAGGGTTCCTGTGGCGAAGACCTCCAAAAGGGCCAAACATTGACATCCCACACATTTCTCTTCTTTCCTATACGTCAAAATTCAAGTTTCCTTCTTTTCGTCTTCATTTTACCCTTGTGTTCTCTGGGAACCTCTGGTAAAGTTGTTATTGCATTTTAATCCAATGTTAACGATATATTCCCTCAATCACGTCTCTTATTGGAAACCCACTTGGCTTTCTTTCGGAGCAGTCTGACACGTGACACTGACCAGCGAAGGCATAGCCTCAGTCAGCACTTTGTAATGGCTCTTCCTGCTGACCGGTCTTGTGGCATTCCACTAAGTGAATGATCAGAGCAACTACAATTAACCGGAGAGTATTGAATAGCCTCTCAGCTCACCATGTCTCCAGGCATTTTGATTCAGGCCCCTGAACCACTCCAACCACACTGCTTTTCTTCCAGACAGATTTAGGCCTTTCTGGATTTCATAAGAGTTTGAAACCCCCACTTTATACACGCTGAGGTGGAAACAGAGAGGCTGGCAGTGCTGCTGGCCCCCTAGAGATGAAAATGAAACTGTTTTGTTCACCGATGTTGGCCTGTGATTGAGTAGACAGCAGCAGTCATATGTTTTGATAAAGTAGTGTCTATAAACCGCGATGAGGTCAAATTTTCATAGCATCTATTTTTATGCAGACGGTAAGGGAAATTAAACATATAAAATTAATTGGAACTTCACCTTTTCATTTGTGTGTGCAGCATCGAAATAATACTCTTTGCTGAACACATTTCTCGGGAACCTTTGCTGCTTCCAATTCTGCAATAGGTCCAGTTGTTGCTCTAATATAAGCCCTATCCTCTGGGGCAAGAAAGCAAAAAAAGCTTTCTGAATCGATCCAACCCGACTGTAATTCATTTCACCCAGGCTCTGGTTGCTACTGGCAGGATTCCTGGAAGGCCGTCCAGACACAGAGAGCATGATTTGATCCAGCCTCAGTGGCTGGAGCGATAAGCCCTCAGACACACCCAGATTTTCACAAGAAGAAATATTCTGCCAGGACCCACAATTATCCAAGTCATAATGACTGGAGATGTTATCAAAAAGAGACCGGCTTTAATTGTTCACTGATGTTTGGCCTTATGCAGCCTCATATGAGGAGAACACATCCTCCCTGTTTCAGGAGAAAGGAGCTTATCGTTAAAGCGCTGCAAATGTTTCTGTGACTTTGTGTTTTCCTGTTATTCCTAGTCTTTTCTGTAGTTCTGGAACACTGGAGTACTGTCACTACTAGAAATGTTTGGTCAAAATGTCATACTTTTATCAATCTTTTGTGTTTTTCTTTTATTTACCGATCACTAGGAGATTACATTTTTCCTATATTAATTAATTTATACTAGAAAACATGATGTCTTTGTGTTTTTGAGCAGATATTTTTATATTATTTTACCCATTCATTGTGTGCTTGTGGTGCTGCACGGCTGACAACGGTTGATCTTATAAACTCTCTAAGGTGTCATTGTAGTACATAGCACCCTCACTAAGGCAAAATATCTTTTTCTTCTTACATTCAATCATTGGCAGGAAGCAAATGCAAGCGCTTTAAGAAATAAATATTTGAAGTGTGGTCCATGACATATCAAGCTGTTCCTCCAAAATAACATCAACATCAATGGTGCTCCAGTCAGTTTAACAATTAAATGTGATTCAGAGTGTCAAATTCATTTAGAAAACAACTTGTGAGAGCAGCCAGTGGAAGTTAAACATTTACTAGCGGAGATTAAACATTCACAAAAAGCTGCAATTTAGGGTTTTAATATGACAGAGGCTGTTGTCAGGTTATTTTTGAATTTCCGGACAAACAAAAACTTCACCACCATGCCATGGCATGACCGTGTTGCTATGAGGGACACAACAACAGCGTAATGAAAATCCCCTTGGGGTTGGATATTATATTTATTGGTGCGCATGCTATGGTTCAGACCTCAGGATTTTATTGAAAGAAACACACAGGGACCTCAGTGGCGAATGATGAATGGCTGACACGGTTCTGCATGAAGCCAGAGGATTTAGATGTGTGACCACAGTGGGGTTTGACCACTGGTGGTTCAGATGGTTTGGTGCATTGAATGGGTTGGTAAGAAATAATTCATTCATTCTCAGCCCGCAAAGACTTCTTTCACCTCTTAAAATACACCAAAGCTGTTAAGACAGACCAAATTCTGAATCAAGATTTTATTTTCTTTGCCTGTGTGCCCTGAGTGCTAGATCAAACATGCAAACCACCCTGCCTTCTCATAGTAAGAACAAAATAGTCTTAAAATATCCAATTATGATTCATTTCTTCTCAATATCAGATATAAGAAATCTAACTTTTTGCCAAACCAAATTCTGAAGTCACACTTGGAAAAGGAATCACAATCAACCTATGATAATATATTTTGTGCTGATCGGGAATGTCTTTTCCTAGCTACACCATAGTTAATGTCTCGGACGTCACAGAGATTCATAACACTATTGGGCTTTCAATAGCAAAACATGAACAAGAGTCAAGTGTGTATGTCTTTGCTAATGCTCTTGAATAACACCTCCTGGGACTACTCTCAACAGTCTGCACTCTGCTTCCTCGTCTGCAAGTTTTAGTCTGTGAAAAACTGGAGCACCATCTGTTGTTGAGCTTCGTGTGGAAAAACATCTCTCTCGACAATCTCAAATGTTAAACTCAGCATAAAGAGATACATTATCTCTGTCCATTTTAAAGTTTTGGGGCTTTTTAATTGATAGAGAACGCTCTAAAGGAAAGGAACAGGGTCAATATGCTTTGTTGCATCAAAAATAAGGTTTATACCCCGCACACAGTGCTCTGTACAGCTCACTGGCAAAAGTGCATTTTGCAAATACTCTCGTAAATCTCCCCTTCCTTTGTTGCCAACTGTTTGCTGTGGTTCAGCAGTACAACGTTTTCAGTGTTTTAGCTGCTGTATGCACACTGTTCTTCAATGTCTAAACTTCCCTCCAGTTAGACTGATGATCTGCAAGTAGAGGCACAAGCTTTGAAATGAACAATGGTCTTCGATACTTTCTCTGAATGAGGGTAAACTCAGATTCACACTTGGTCTCCGATCATCGTCAATTACTTTTCCATTTACCAAGTAGCCTTCAAATTGCCCTAATTATGTGTAGTTCTAATGTATTAGGGTTTTTTGGCTGCCGCTCCATGTTGGCAAGAGGTAAATGGAACCATTAAACATTTTGTTTAAACAAAGAGTAATGACTTGATTTTCCTCAGCAGGATAGAGCGACTGTTTTTCTTGATTGGTTGAAACCTGTTGGTGAATTATGAGGTTTGCCCCCTCATGACCAGTCCAACTCAAACAGAACTGAGTGAGGACAAAGGGCTAGGAGCTACAGGGTTGTACGGTGTGACCCAGACTAGGGTCCCATGCCAGCAACTCTGCCTGCTGTCAGACTGTCTTGTTTAGACAGTCTGTTCAAAACCAAATGACTTCATCCAACAGTCAGACAAGCTCTTCATATCAGTCTATTTTCTGCATTAGCTGCCATAAACCAACGAACCGAGGCCATTACAGTTTTTCTCGATTACTAACACCATTTTTTTTTTAAATTGCTCAGTTTCTCAGAACACTAAACACAATTCACAAAACCATACACCCAAAGTGCAAAACACCTAATTTCTCCTGCTAAATGAAGAACTGCACTCAAAACTACATAAACACTTAACAAATGCAAACTTTTGCACCAACAATAAATACAAATGAGTTGTTGAAAAAAAATAACATTGTGCAACATGCATCTCAGCACATAGTTACCATGCTTCGGATCTCTCTAAGTGTGATGGCATTGTTTGCCAAAACCAAGTATGTAACTGCTGCTTCCTGTGCCTCATTGAAAACCCTTAGCCCTCCACCTGCACCTCTTTGTTTCTCAGTCCTTCAGATAAGCAACAAAGATATAGTGGTTGGTCAGTGTCTGTGTTGCATAAAAGTAAGTTTACCACAGTCAATTGTGCAGGATTGTTGTACAGTTATAACATGCCAACAATTCAATGACAGTAATGAAGTAAATACGTTTCACACAACAGATATAAGCACTGATATATCATGAATTATGCAGAGCTACAAACTGGGAACTAACTTGTTTTCAAGTCTAAGTGTCCGGATTACAGAGGCAACAGTAAATCGGCTTAGATTAGTCTGAACCCTCTGTCCAGCCTCTCTCATCGTCAAACCATTGTTGATAACATTTCATTTCATAAGAGATTACTCTTCCTCCTCCTCTCACTCTCTGCCCAACTCTTCCTCTTCCTCTTGCTTCCATGTTGGCTTCCATTGTTGCTGTAAGAAAGTACTCACCTATGGTCTTTTTATAGTGCCAACATCCTGATTGATGAGCCAACAATTATGCTATCAGGTGTTTGGTCAGGCGGAACGGAACGTGTTTTTGGATCATTGATCCATGTGTGAGGCATTTTGAATATCAGTGTTTTAAACCTGCTCACACGTGACTTTATGTCAGATTCCTGTGTTTTACGTGGAGAAACATGTGCAGTGGTTTGCAAAAAGTGTCATGTTGATTTGCAAATTGTGTGAAAAGCATAGACTGTATGTATAAAAGTGAAAAGCTGAAAACGTGTTTAGAGTTTTGGAGATTTGAGCCGATGTTCTGCTCTTTGAGTGTCAGGTAACATAATTGTGCTTTATGTATAATTTTAGTGTGTTCGCAATCGAGAAAAACTTTAAATGTTGGTTTGGACTTGGAATTCTCAAACAAATCAAAATGAAAAATGAGATTTATGAAGGTAGACTTGTGCTGCGCCTGAAGTGCTGGTGAAAAAACATTAAATATCACAATCCTCTCCAACCTACTTAGCATCTTAAGCCCAAGAAAAACTAAACGCTGTCTTGAATAGATTCAGTTATAACTGACAAACATGCTATATTTTTTAAATGATGATGTATAGAGAGATAACAAGAGCACCTCAGAGACCAAACTGTTTGTGAATCAGCTGTGGACCATACGTTACTGTGCCATGCTTCACATAAACACACTTCAGAGTGGGCTACAGTGATGGTTTAAGACATAAACACTTCACGATCAGTGTGTGTGTGTGTTTGTGTTTGTGTGTGTGTGTGTGTGTGTGTGTGTGTGTGTGTGTGTGTGTGTGTGTGTCTGTCTGTGCCTGTGTGTGTTTTGGGGGAACATGCCAATCAGATGAATCCAGATTTGTTCTCTCTGTCTGGCTCTGCCTTTTTCTCGATGGGCAACTCACAAAAACAAAACAGTCACCACTGAGTTGATGGGAAGCGGTGTTTTCCAAGCCGCCCGCCACGGTGCTTTCCTGGCACTTAAACAAAGCCACCTAACTGAATTTATCCACGTAAACCCACCCCTTCCCCCAATACACTCTCATCAAAACATCAAAGTACACCTAGCATTTTGCTTGGCAGTGTAAATCACTGGGTTTTATGTACAGCATCAGCATACAGTAAGCTCAGAGATCAGAGGGTTTGTGGCTGTTTTGACTGTCATCCAGTTCTTGGTTCTGGCTACACTGTGAACTGTTTGAGCTCCAAAGCTGCCTCCTCTCCAACTCATCTGGGTCAAGAAGAGGCGCGGCTGGAACTGCCATTCAAGCTGCCTGTTGAGCCTTCATCAGATCTTAAATTCACATCTTGTAATGCAGCGATAAGTTCAAAGATATTCAAAGATATGTATCGACAGAGTGCCAAAAAAGACTTTTGCAACATATTGGAAGCTGTACACTTGTTGGATGCACATCTTATACTCTTGGAGATCACTGTGATTTGTAATTTCCTCAAATGTGAGGAGATTGTGTTTTAATTGCTTTCTATAGTTTTGAAATGAGTGGAAGTGGACAGTGCCAATGGCTTTATGTCTTAGTTGGCGTGCTCCGTTGCTATCAGATATAAACTCAAGCTTTGATCAGATGTTTGGACCAATACTTAGAATAAAATAGTTCTCTTTGAATGTAATTATATAGCACATGTTCTGAACATGAAATACAATGTGTAATGTGCTACACCTTGTTAAAGCCTCGGACTGTATTCAAGTAAACTTCTACTAATGTAATCAAAGTGTCGAAATGATTTACCTCATTATTTCAACATCATGGGTGTCCATAATACTTTGTCTTTGGCCATTGCAGTTGTATTTAATTAACAGATTACATCCGCCAGGACGGTTATGTTTTTGTGTTATTGTCAGCCGAATTACAGAAGAACTATATGCCAGATTTTCATACAACTTGATGGAAGAGTATAGTTTGGAGCAAGGAACAGCCCATTAAATTTTGGAGCAAATCGGAATCACTGGGCGGATACTCACATTATTTCTCACTGGCGGAGGTCTGTGCTCTCCATGTGTCCTATTAGTTCACTTGGACCTGCAGTTGAATGACAGAAAAATGTTATGAATTGATTTGCCTCCATTCTGTCTTTACAGTATGCCATATGTTCATTCCGCAGCGTTCTTATCAGAACCATTCATTGATTTAATTAAAACTCCATGGCTATCATTTAATAACCCAAACAATTTCCCCATCTGTCTGTGTGCAATCTTGGCAGAGGTCTTCAAAATTGCTTTCAAGTCACCCATAACAAGGCGGGGGAATGGTTCCTCCTTGGATCCCAGAGGCCTTGAAGTTCCCAATGATGACATCCAATGTCTTGAGTGAGTCGTGCTGGCCCTCACCGCCCTCTGATCTGCAGTCAGAGAGGGCAGCGGTGAGCTCATTATGGGAGGAAGTCACTTTGCCATTGAAAGTGAGAGAGACAGAACGAGCAACATCTGTCTAAGCCTAGGAAGTGAGGCAGGATGCGTGCAGGCCAGGTGTCACTGTCAGCGGTGGAAAAACCCGATCATTAGTAGGATGGACGATGTAGCTGGGTCAGCCACCTCCTGTAAGACCTTACCACCTTGAGTCCGGGGGACCTCTTATTTCCCCATGTCATTTCCTATCCCTGGGACACGCCCGATAGATTCAGGATCTGGGTCAGCAGCTGTCAGATATACTGTCGATGCTGCCTGTTTTCTTTTGGATAGATGATGTGAGAGGCCATTATCAAATGTCTTTTCCCCCTTTTCATTTACTGTCCTGTTCTCTTGGCAGCAGGAATGTGGTTTGTGGATAAATAGACATGCATGGGCTTGTGTTGCACCTAGCACAGCTGGAACAGGGTGTGTGTGTGTGTGTGTGTGTGTGTGTGTGTGTGTGTGTGTGTGTGTGTGTGTGTGTGTGTGTGTGTGTGTGTGTGTGTGTGTGTGTGTGTGTGTGTGTGTGTGTGTGTGTGTGTGTGTGTGTGTGTGTGTGTGTGTGTGTGTATTTGCCCGATTATCGTTGCACGTCTGTGGGTCGACAGAGCTGATTCAGCTTGTAAATACGTGGTGTGTGGCTAAAAACCACATGTAATAAATGTTAATGCATGGTTTGTATCCTCATTTGGGATTTGATTACTGCTTTAATTTCGTTGAAGGGCCACAGGTGTGCTTTGTAGAACTTTTTCTCTGATCGGCCCAACATGGTTCCTCTTTGTCTTGCTCTGCTTACTGTCTGTCTGAGCAGATCTGTGGGATCCAGATGTTTTTTTTTCAAGGTTGAATCCCAGCCCTCCTCAAAGCTTAGACCCTTCTGCCTGTCCATCCGAGAGGCACGCGCCTCCCCCAGGTCGCTCACATGAACTCAGCTCCCAGGTCGTACAACACAGGCTCAGTAATTGACCCAAATCAAATGCGCACCGGTAAAAAAACGTGCCCCTCTCAGCCCTGGACAAGCTTTGTTCTTCGACCCTAGTTTTAATACTTCCTCCAGCCCTGTGCAGCACTCAGGATGTTGCCCCCTGGTTGGCCACAGTCAGACAGGGAGTTCATGATCTAGTCAGGCTGACACAATGTGTGATGGAAGTGTTTTGTTAGCTGATGAAGGGATCTAATTTGTTTAATTATTATTTTTTTCCGAGGCAGACCAGCCACACAAACTGGGACACCTAAATCCTTTTGGTTGCTGGATCCTTATTTGTTGGTAATCAATGATGAAAAATCCTCTCTTGCAAAAGTTTAATGTCTGACAGAATCTTTACATTAACTAGGGATGGTCTTGGATCTGTATACAGCAAATGTGAGTTAAGAAACCCTATATTCGCTCAAAGAATTATATGGTATTATTAATTTGATTAAAATAAAATAATTTCCAAATCATAGTGTTGCATCAATAAAATCAATTAAGTATAGCTATGACCTAAGACAGACAGCATGACATATTATTTTCTGTTGCATGCTTTAATGGATTTCACAGTGATGCGCATTGGTTGCAAAAGGGTGTTGCTATGTGTGTACAGTAAATATGTTTGGGCTATTAGCGTTAGCCTGAGGTCATGTATTTATGGTCTTGTGATCATGTTAATGACAGGACTCAAGTGAGACGGGGACCTCCTGACTCCTCCCCTCAGCAAACTGGGACCTCCCGCACTGTGAAACGTTATCCATCATCTTCTGGGCCAATAACCTCAAACGCTCTACCCAATGGCAACGGCTACGCTAATGGCCACGGCAGCGAGCACAGAAACAGGCACGGACACAGGAATGGGCCTAGCAACGGGCACCACAACACTAACAGGCCCACCAGCAACAGCCAACTGCAAGGGCAGTTCAACAATGCACTCTCACCAGCAGGTAAGAACAAAAAACATATATTTTGTACATGTTTAAGATAAAGAACTTGGATCTGGATCAGCATGCTTAACATTTCACTTTCCTCGGTCATGTCAAAACAAACATTGTGGCTCAATTAACAGAGGCCAGCATGCACATGTACACATGTATGGTGTCATCGTGGAATGGAACATTAGCCACAAGAAAAAAAATTGGCAGCTTCCCAGGCTGCACTTCCATTCCTCCACTGTCCACCCACCCCACCCCTTTTCTGTGGTCTGCATCCCACCAGACAGTCTTTGATATGAAAGCTGCGTACAGTATGTGTGTGTTTCCTGGTCCACAATCTGCTGGAGAGGAGTGTGAGCAGTGTGTGTGTTCTTTTGTGCTTTGATATCTTTGGGAATATGCCTTGTCACCTCTCCGACATGACAGGCTCTAAAACCTGGCGCCTCTACCCACAACAAAAATAAATGTGATCATGTCTTTCTTATATTTGTATCCTCTCTTCAATAATTCATATTCCTCTGATCCCCCATCCAGCACACACAGCTGTCTGCTGTTCAAGCTTGTTGTTTCGCCCTGTACCACAGCAACGGCTGTTGAACAGCTTCCCACCATTACACCATGTTAACTTGCACTCAAGCGCTCTTTGTCTCCTCAACACATACACACATCCAAAACACCTTACCCTCAAGATAAAGGGCTTGGAGACTAGCCCGATGTCTAATAGTATTCTTTCCCGCTATTTGCTGGCCTGTGGAGCAACTCACATTCAGCTACAGCGTGCCACTGCCCAGCCGTCAGCACACACCCTCGCACACTTATAAACCTCCCTTTGCCCAGACGGGGAGTGTGTCACAGTGAGGCTGAAGGAGAAAGGATGCAGCTCGTCTCCAGCCCGTCTCCCCTGCTGCTGCTCCTCCTCACCCAGGTGTCTGTGTGTTTTCCAGGGGCCAACCTCACCTCCAACCTGGACCGCATTAAGATCGTCTTCACGCCCATGGTGTGCCGCAGGGTGTGCAGCGGCGGGCGATGCTACAACAGCTGTGAGAAGGGAGACATGACCACGGTCTACAGCGAGAACCAGAACCAGCAGCAGCAGCAGCAGCGGCAGCAGCAGCCAAAGAACCCGGGCTACCGACTCTGTGAGTGTCAACCTCTGGCCTTCTGTTTATTATTAACTCTTATCTTTCTTGTCCACTTGTCATCCTTCATCTCCCCCTCATCTCTTACCTTGCTTACTTTCTGATTCTCACACACTTCCCCTGTGCCTCCATCCTACTTTCTCATTCCTTTTTTTATGGGGTGAGCTTGACAAAATGGGTTCCCAGTGGCATGCTGCCTGTTGTGAATACCAGCCTCAAAGAGGAGGTAGAGTGGTGGAGTTTAAAGCTAAGAGCTACGCTAAAAACTCTCACTGTCAAAGAGAAAGAGAGACAGGCAAAGCAGGAGTGATGGGGGTGCGCCAGATTTTAAGTGGGCTCTGTAATAGGGGGTTAATCTCCCCCTCGCACACACACGTGGAGCTGGTGGTCCCACGCTCCCAACACTTAGCCTCATCTCTTTGCGGTTTACACCTCGCGGTTGGCCCCGCCGTTAACCATTTTACATGCCCCCTGGGAGAGCAGGAACGAGTGAAAGAGGAGAAGGAGAGAAAGAAAGAGAGAAAGAGTAGCAGCATGAACAGGATTTTATAGGGATTACAATAAACCTTCCATTTATCCTGGGGGCTTTGCTCCGAATTCACACAGGAGTGTCCATGGGAAGGGAAGGGGTGGTCAATGCCAAGGGTAGGGTCGTACCCCGGCATATTTCTTAGTTTTCTCATCAGTTTTAGGGACCAGCTGAGGCTCAGACTAATTACTACTTGTGGATTAGAGCTGCTCATACCACACACATACACATACGAGTCCTTTAGGGTCACAGCTCAAATAAATACAAGGGACACAAACATGTAACCTTCACTTAAGTGCACTCGGCTCTTTTGGGGAGGACCTAGCTCGCTTATGAATATATAAACAGGTTGTTGTTGCAGATTTATGTGCCCATTAATGGGGTTTTGGAACATGGCGTAGATATTCCAAACACTTCAGCGTCCTGGCAGAGGCCTTCCCCTAAGATTACATTCCTGGCACCTCCACGTCTTCCTGAGCAGCGCGTTTGTTTTTTATGCCCCTTTTTCATTCTCTAGTAATCTCCCTTCAATATGCAAACGCGTAGGTTAAAGTTTGTGTTAAAAAGTGATTGCTTTTCCATAAAACGTGCATCCTGTTATTGCTTGGGTTTGCGTGTTCGTCAAGGAATGTCAAGTGGACAGCAAACAGTTATCTCATGCTGTTGTTATGTTCCCTACGCGGCGCTGTAAACTCTGTCTTGATCATTATTACAGGCCCCCTTGATACGCACCCTGTGTTCAACACTTACTTTAAAGCCTGATATTAGATTGAGTAGAAGACTGTTTATTGAGTGAGAAGTGTGTGTGTGTTTGTTTGTTTGTTTCCTTGTTAAAGGTGTTTAAATGGAGAAAAAAAAGATAGGCAGGCAGACAGACTGTGCGCAGTCGACAGTAGGATGTTGTCTAAGAATAGCTTCTGCCCCTGCCTGAGACAGACCAGGGCAGACCTGCATCCCACATTGAGAGGATTTAATAGCGTCATCGAGCTGATAATTTAGCCAGCATGTCTAATAACTGGAGGCCTTCCTGTTGACAACAATGCTGGACCTCTCTGTTTCTATCTGTCTTTCCACATCTTCTTTCTCCCATTGCTTATTCCCTTTCTCTTTCTGTCTCTTCTTTGTTGTCTAATTTCTGTTTTCAATCTATTCACATTCTCCTCTCCTAATCCCCTTCATCCCCTGTCTGTTAATATTCTATTTTTACTCCATTCCTCCCTGTCTTCCTCGACCAGTCTCCCTGTTGTTAATGCCATGTGACAGAGGGCTCAATCCCTGTCTGTCTCGATGAGGCAGAGAAGATACAGCTCACAGCATGTTTCCATCACTAGCGGCCTCTTTCATCTCATAGCGTAGTATGTTGGCCATCCCGATCTCCAGCTGTCTGGTAGAGCAGTCCTCTTATTTGCGGTGCGCGGTGCTGCTAGGGTGTAAAAGTGCAGCTCTTCACTTTTTCATCCTTTATGATGAAAAAGATTGGTTTGTTTCTTATTCGTCACGGTTTGAGAGATTTTTTTTCATTTGACTGTCTTTGATGTTTTGAGTTAGAAGAGGTCAGGTCAGGGCCAATCTGTGGACGGGAGCATTCCCAGGTATGTGGGTGCTGGGATGGCACCCATCCCATATGCCAAAAGATAAGGCCGGTGAAAGGGCTGTGAAAGCAATATTGTCAAACAGCATCTGGCCAGTGCCGGCCTTTCCTCTCTTTCTCGTCCCATGATGATTTGAAAACGACATAGCAAACTGTACACTGAACATGTTTTTGGATTCAATCAATTTATATGGTGACGAGCCAGTTGCCTGCCTTTGAGATTTTGTCCAAGATTTGACAGTTTTATAGGCAATTTGCGTGGTTTTCCCTCTGCCAGATAAGTGTTCCATACAGGTATTCACGCACTTGTTATTTTCTTAGATTAACTGCTGGATGATTCATCACTCATCACCACGCACAGGAGTATGTATGTGATCACTTAAAGTGAGGTATAACATGCCAATGAAGGAGGTGCAGCATGAGAGCTAGTTCCATGGTTCTGCACTCAAAAGCAAAGTTGAAATGTGTGTCTGCTGTAAAGAACAGGCAATGCTAACACCAAAAAACCCGTTCCAAATAAAGTCTAGGCACATGCCCTTTCTATAAGGACTTCCCTTTTCTGCTTCTTATTACCGCATCCTTCTACCGAGGATGCATAAATCTGTGTAATTGAAAGTGTCATGTTGTGTACGCTAACAAATCTTTCACTTCTAAAAACCTCTTCCTCTTTTGCTCTGTTCCTCTTTACAGTTTTCTGTCAGATTCCCTGTCTAAATGGAGGCCGATGCATTGGCAGGGACATGTGCTGGTGTCCATCAAACTCAACGGGGAAGTTTTGCCACTTGCCAGTTCCACCTCCTGCCAGACCCACCCCTAACAAGGAAGCAAGCCACCATGGACCCAAAACTCCCTCCCGCTCCATGTACACTTTACCACTGTCCAATCAGCAAGGTAATGCTCCAGCATTGTAGCCAATCAGATGGCAAACCTTGGCTTCCCACTGACTTCTTCTAAGGTGCTGTTTACACGAAAATGCAAACGGTTGTATCCGCTACTTTTCTCTTTCGTATTGCCCATTCGTTCACACGAGGCCGTAACGGAAACGCGGAATCGGACCCCGCGAACGATAACGGGTCCTAAGGTGGTTAGATCTGCAAACTGAACGCTCTGGGGGGGCAAATGGCTCCGTGTGTACGCCTCTATACGATCATTTCCTGATAACGATGAAGCCATAGCCCCATCTCTCCCCACCTCTGCTGCTCACTGCTGTAGCATGCTGTAGCATGGTCAGTAGCTACTGTCAGTAGCTACTGACCATGCTACTGACCATGCTACTGACCAATGACCATGCTACAGATGTTAGTCCAAAATCTACAGCTCCTCTACTACAACCATCAACAGAGGGTCAACCATGGCAACCATGCTCGGGGGTTTTCTTCCCTGCTATTGGTGTATTTTGTGGCTTTTTTGATATCGTATTCGGTTTGTTTGCGTTTCGTATTCGTTTGCATTTGCAAATGGCGTCTAAGTAAACAGTTTAAAAGGAAAACGTTTTTTTTTAAATATATTTTTCCTCTATTTATCAATCTAGATTGTTTTGGTGTGATTTACTGAGTGTTGGAGATATTGGCCGTAGAGGTCTTCCTTTTCTCCAATATAATTGAAATAGATGGCACTCTGCTTGTGGTGCTCAAAGTGCCAAGAATATGTTTGAAAGAGTCAGTCAGTGTCAATATATTTGTTCTCAGTACTGTTCTGTTGACACCCCACTGGCATTTGTTTCTGGATTGTACAAATTAAGGAAAGGAAAAATAAGTTCTCTGACTGTCAGTTAATTTGTCTCATGTCGATTTAATCTCAAGTCATGTTTCATAAGTGTCTGCAACTCTCCTTCTCTTGGAGGGTGCTCTAACAAAGGAGGGTTAACTAAGGCATGGTGCAACAGAGCTAGCTTGTCCCAATGTGGATTATTTGATCTCAGCACTGTCTGTGAATACAAATATGTATTCCACTAATTACAACAGTTCGAATTAAATGAATATAATTCTTAGCTTGATTTTTCTAATGCTGGTGTGACAGGTGCCTTTATTCTTTGCCAATCGCTTCATTATCACAGTTGCACTGTATTGCTCTGCCTTTGCTGGCCAGGAGTGAAGGTCACACTCTATTTTGAGCAGAATGAGTAATACATGACTAATGTGGAAGTCCTCAAACTGTTCGCACAATGATGCTTTTATAAAAAAGGTGGTTATTAGAAACAGAGCAAGGCCACATGATGACGATTAAATGCGAGAGATTTACTCATTTCCATTTTTGCTGATATCCGTTTTGAATTTCCTCCCTTCGTCTCACTCCGTGTATCGCTCTGTCTAACAAGAACCAGAAGCAGAAGCTATGATTTACATAATTTAAATTACACTCAGAAATATTCCATCCGCTGTTTTGAATACAATGAAATAATCATAACTAAATGCCATAAGTCCAATGGCTGTATTGTCTTGTCACGACAAATCAATGATTCCTCCTGTCAGTATATATTCACTCAGTTTCATCTCCAAGACACTTGATAAGGTCAAATTCTTCTCCTTGGACTCTCCTTGCCATCTGTCTGTGCAACTATGATTCATGAGGGTGGCTTAGGGTTCTGGGAAAAAACCCTGGCACTCCCTGAAGATAGATGTTTCCCTCTGTCAGAAGGACAAAAGAGCTCATTCTCCACATTGCAACATCCCTGCAGCTCCTCAACAAATCTGTTTTTGGTCATTGAGCTTAATTGATTAAACCAAAAAATACAAAGCTCGATGTATTTGTTGTTTTGTCATATGTATGTGGTGTCTTTGTTGCCGGGAATTCCCCAGTCTCATAAATTGATGATGAAGTGAGTGTTGAAGAAGTGTTCGCTGGATGTTAGCAGATAGCTTGCAAACTGCAGTATGTATATTATACAGCTTTTATCCCTTGGCTGAGGATGCTTTCCCTAACAATATCCAAAATGTGAAACTATAAACTATCTTACATAAACTGTGGTTCTTTCCATTCCTCTAGTGTCCCTCCACCCATCCTTGGTGAACGTCCACATTCAGCACCCTGCAGACTCCGAAGTCCATATCCACCAAGTAGCTCGGGTGCAGCCTGGGCAGAGACCGGCCCTCAGCGATGGGGCTCACTCTGTGCAGCAGCGCTCTCAGCCTGGGAATGGACATGAACACACCAGTGAGCATAACAGCAGGCATCCACAAACCAGTGGGAATGGGCATGGCCACGCCAGACAGCACAACAATCAGAATGGACCAGTTGGAAGATGCTTTCAGGAAACAATCGATGGACAGGTACTGTGTTAAGTCATGTGAGGGTGTTACATTGGTTGGTTTGTGGCTAATGGTTTCACAAGCCAAAAAATCATAAAGTGGCCAAAATCTGATCAGCTCATTTTCAGACAGGTTTTTATATAAATAGATCAGGACAAAAAGTGAACAAATCTTTTTCCTGAAACGTTCAGAATCTCCTAACGCAGAGGGGACACATGTTTATGTATAAAAGACAGGACAAAGTGGATTTTGCACAATAGGTGACCTTTAAAGCATACTATTAGCACTGCTAACACTCATCAATGTAAGTTACCTTGTGTATTCGAGCCAATTAAAGGTGAGTAATAGTGTTTTACCACAGGTACCATTACGTTATTGTTCCATCCCAGTGCCTGATTGCTGCTGTCTCAAACAGAAAGTGTTCCTGTGGCTCTGATTTATGTCATGTCTAGGATTTACCATATCGGACCACTTTTGTCAACCATGTTCCACCAGTTCCCAAGCATGTAACAAGTTTGGATGCCTTCAGAGACATCAAAAACTAGATCGTCTCTGTCTGTTCTTACCTTTCATAATAAAAGCCCTAAACATATGATATCTGTAGAGGTTTTCAGTTGCCTGTTGTTTATCTGTCATGACTCCGATGGCCTTTGGCGAGTTGGTTTGCAGTTGCAACAACACATGGGTTGTAGAGTTGGTTTGCCAGCATTATTCCTTGAACAATTTTGTTTGTGCTGATCTGTAGCTCTCATTTGATCTACTCCTAGATCGTAGAGAGTTTGAAATTAAACCCTCCAGACAGTCACAATGATTTTTCAGATCCCCAATAGAACTGCCTCTGAGAGACAGCATGCCAAAGATTTATCTGGTATTTGTACCTCTGCTCCTGCCAGGATGCCAGGTTGGTGTTCTCCAGAAGAATGTCCTCTCTGTTGCATTTTTTGTTTCATAAGTCTCCATTGACCAACAATTCAATAAGTAAAATCTGATAGCAATCTCTCTTCACAATTAACCATGTGCCAAGTTAACAAGTCATGCCAGGATGGTCCTAGTTTTTCTTGAGACACAGCACTTTCCAACTAACTAATCTCAGATGTCTCTGGTTCACTTTGTCCTTGCAGATAGGTATTCACGCAAACGCTGCCCAGCCAACAAACACACACTTGAACACAAACAAGCGTGCATGCACAAACGTGTAACACCCATTCTTAGATTTAATTTCTTTGATTTAATTTCTTAGATTTAATGCAGATGTGTGTTTATTGCAGTGTGGCAAGCCTCTGCCAGGCCTTACCAAACAGGATGATTGCTGTGGAAGTGTGGGCACCTCCTGGGGTCTCAACATGTGCCAAAAGTGTCCAGCAAAACCTGGTAAGCCTTCGTGACTAATTCCATTAAATCTGAGCAGATTTTTGTCCCTCTCTTCCCCGTTGCATACTCCAAACTAATCCATTTCTGAATTGGTCTGGTTCTGCTGGTATTATTTTCTGTTGTGCCTCTGGTATGTTGATCTCTTGGTATTTTTGTGCTTTTATCCACATTCAAAACAACAACAACACAAAGCTGGGCTCCACTTTCATAGTTCTGTATAAAAGGGTATTTAGTCAGCGATGCCTGTTATATTCCCCATCAGCTTGATGAATTCTTACAGCATTTATCCCAGCCCTAAACAACTCTTACGGCTGATGAGGATTAGCATAGCAGTCTTCATTAGAATCCTAAACACCTATGACGCGGCTGTGTGAACGCACCCAGTTGTAAGAATGAAGCTGGGTTAGTTTCCATAAAAATAAAACCTGGAAGTAAATGAAAACACATTGAGCTTTAAGATGAGAGCCTGGCAGGAGTGCCACCCACTCTGCGGGACACATCGCGCCAACGCAGCCTTCACAGAGGAAATGAACAGCCGCAGTTCAGCTAGTTCCCAACCAGAGCTGCGGTAGGTTTGAGAAACAGCAGCAGGGAGGTAGCACGCCAGCAGGCAGGGTGGGTGGTGACACCATTCACTGTAGATGGAGACTCTGACAGCTATGGGTGTTATTTTGAGGGCGTGGTTATTTTTCTGTGCTGGTGTATGACTTATATTGGGGCCTCCTGGTAAGCAGCTTCCGTAGCAAGTGGGGACATTTCCCAGCACCAATACTTTCAATCGTATTACGACCATGCCCACAGATGTCAGTTAGCTGTCAAAGTCTTGTACCCTGTTTAATGTCTGACCGGACCTTAATCAGAAGCAGACACCATCCCTCTCCGTCTCCTCCATCTATCATAGATGCCGATCCGTTCTTTTCTCTCCCGCTCTCTATCTCCCTCGGCAGGACAGATTCCTACAGTCTCCGGCACGATCTCTTTTGGCTCCCAGATGTTTTCCTCTGCTCCCTCCTTTGAAGTGTGAGGGGAGAAACAAAGTGAAGACCCCATTCCCTCATTTTTGTAGTTGTTTTGGGTGGCAGCATACTGTTAACCCTGGGGTCCCAGGTCACACGCAGGCAGGGAGGAAAGTATAGAGAGAATGAAAGAGAGGGAAAATGAAGTCATTTAGTCCCAGAAGTCTTAGAGGGAGCTCTAATAAGAGAAATGCTTTGAATTCCTCTCGAGTGTTATTGTTCTGAGTTTAGACCCTTGGCTAGATGTTACTGGCCGAGATGTATGTTTTCTGACGTGTTTGACAGAAATGATATATAACCTGGAGAAAACAGCCCCTGAAAAACGAGGCTGTCCATTTATATTTCATAGTGAATGGGTGAGTTGTGGACTTGCAGTGTGGAGAAAAGTAGTATGGCTTTAAAAAGGTCTCTTGTGTCTCCTGTTAAGTATGTGATAATGATGTCATGAAAGCCCAGTTTGTATTTAGGGCTGTAATGCTACCATTGGTCAGTTTACAGCAGGTTGCAAACTGCCCTGTTAACTAAGATGATGCATTGCTACTTTATATTCTTTATTGCATTTATAGATGATGCCAACATGACCACACTTTGATGGCATCAGTTCTGTTTAAAGTCTATGCTTCCTAGAATTACTTCATTATATGCCCATTTTGCCTGCTCATCACTGACTGGAATCATAATGATTAATAATCAGCAAAGTGCTTAACAAATGTAGACACATTATGTATTGCTGTTGCAGAGGTCTTTGGATTTTGGCACAACTGACAACATTATATAGGTCTGGGTATTATTTATTAAGATACACCAAGGACACTATGTCACTGCTGTGGCAATAAGGGATGGGATTGTGTGTGTGTGTGTGTGTGTGTGTGTGTGTGTGTGTGTGTGTGTGTGTGTGTGTGTGTGTGTGTGTGTGTGTGTGTGTGTGTGTGTGTGTTTTGGAGGGCTGATGTTATGGAGACACGAATACCAGTGTGTCCCATCTCAGCGGGAGCCCAAGCTTTCAGGAGCCAGAGCTTTTAAAAGTCGCATGCTGAGGATTCCTGTGTCATAATGAGATCCAGATCAACCAGAAGAGGCTGCAGTCCCTCTGGTTCTGATGAAGAGGAGGCTTAAAAAAAAAAAACAGCTCTACACTTTTCAAGAGCTGCAAACCATTAGGCGACTAATAAATTCATAGATCGTCAGAAAATTCATCGCCAATTAATCTGAAAATCTAGAAAACATGTTGGGATGGGATCAAATAGCAACATGATTTGGATTGTCTAGGTTGTAATTGTATTATGCTGTTTATTCTTTAACACGTCCGGCCTTGGTTCGGCTTGGTTTGGCTCTCTCAGCTCTCTCCTTTTCCATTATTTCCCCAATTGGGATTTCTTTTTGGGATTTATCTAGGCTCCAATGACAGATGAATGATGCATGTTTAATATGTGACATTGGGCTATAAGAATACTTGATTGATTACTACCAGCCTTGACTGCAAATGTGGCCATTAGTTGTGGGGGCCAAAAGCCTTAGTTCTGGGAACTGTGCTCTTTCCCCCCACCCATATGCGAAAGCAGTCATCATTTGGATCATAACTAGATATCTGTAAAGTTGTGTCATGCCAAATCGGGCCAATGGAGTAAAGTGTGCTTGAAGGGGACAGTGGTCACTTGGCCCCCTTTGCCCGGGACCACGCCCATTTTGAGCTTGATTTACAGAGCAATCAAATCTAGGGTTGTCATTTCTGATAATGAATGAGATGCTCCAAACTTTCCTCAAGTATAAGAGCTAATCAGTGACATCTTACGTAAGTCAAATGAGCATGAACAATTGGTTGCACAGGTCCCATGAGACCTGAGAGAAACTGAGAGGAAGTTTATTCTTAAAAAGCAAAGAGCCAGGCTGATGTTAGTCTACATTCCTATTAGTTAATATCCCTCCAGCCCTGATTGATATTAGCTGTGTCCTGAGTCTGACCCTTAGTGTAGTGTTGGCGTGACTCTGTATAATTGTGCTGGCAGCCCCTCCCTCACTGTGAGTTTCACAGCGAATGGAATTCCACAGGCTGTTTGTCTTCCCATCTGTCATTGCTGGGCATCTTCCCTGACTGTGACTCTTCTGCGAGGATGGGAGGCTTCCCAGATCGGATGTCCCGAGGGCCAAAAGTTACCATCCCACCCACAGGAGCCTCGGCTTCCTCTAACTCTACCTCCCTGGGTCGTCAAGGTCATCATGACGTCACTGCCCTAACGCTGTCTTTGCCCTGCTTTCTATTCCACGTCTATCTTTGGGAGTCACATGCTTGTTCCGCCGCCCCTTCCCTTGTCTCTATGTCTTTCTGTATTGAGGACAGTATTATTCATGAGGTTTCGATACAAAAAAATGTGTTGAGGCACAGAAAAATCCGGCCTACAAAGCTCCACAGATCTTCCCACATGAACTCATTCCCTCCTAATCCCTATATATTCCCCAGACATGATATCTGACATTCATCGAGGGGCCAAAGCCCGCACTTATTACTTTTTATTAGGGCTGATCAAACATGAATACTTGTTAATGACCAACAAAACCCAGAGATGCATGACTTGAGCGAGTGAGAGAACAGATGTATTGGAACAAATCCACAGCAGCTTCTCCTGGTGATTATATAGAGACGTCACATTTCTTTGACATCGTTTGATCCATTGATGTTGACTTAGTGTTATCCCCTTCACAACTACAATGATGGAATGTATTAGCTGGGCAGCAGTGTGGCAAATCAGCACAGGGAAACCACCATAAGACATAAATCCCAGTTGGAGGCACATGGGTATGAAATATGTGCTGCATTTCTTAATTGGATACAAGCTAAGTTAAGCACATTTGTATTGGGAATGTACTGTGGCATGCCTTCTTTTGGAGCTAGCCCAGGTGGTTAATATTCTGCAGTGAATGGGATATTATAGAGGAATGTGGGTCTGTTTTAAATGTGTGTTTGATGCGGGTTCCATTGCCAGCAGCATTTTGGAAAAGGGCGTTAAGCTAAATTGTCAAACTACAAGCAGGGGTGTAAAATGCGTTCCCTAGTGAATAGGAACAGTTAAAGTATGGTTTGAATAACATTTTTATGTTGCTGATAATCTCCTAATCAAAGGCTTTTTGTTGCTTCACATGTGCCATATGATGGTAATACCAATATGATACGCACACAGTTTGGACTGTTAATGAGGAGAAAATCATTCGTAGCTTGTACAGTGGTTTTGTTTCCATGTCTATATCAGCAGGAGGATGTTGATATTAGTCCCATGTGTCCTAACTGATTAGCTTTAGCTCCACTGGAAGGGCCTTGTAATTTACAGGGCATTATATTTGGCTAGAATGGCAAAAGTGGCACGTGCCAAGGAGACATTGTGTTTTGAAAGCAAGCTCCAATCAAGCATTCGCTCAAAGGCCAAGAAGAGATGGCTTTTCTCATTTTAGAGACTCATAAAGACCTGAAACCCTACTTAGTGATTAAAGAGCTTCGCTTGCTCCAGGTTTGTTCTCTTGGCGGCACAGGCCTGTCCCATGAGGGCATTTCAGTAGGTAGATTTCTGGAAAAGTTCCTGAGGAGGTCTTGACTTTGGTGTTGGTTGTTTTCCTATAGAATTGCCCACAATAGAGTGGAAAGGAAGACTTCTCCTGTTCACGTCCTGTGGATGGCATCAATCCCTTCTCGATCCTCCGTCTCCCAGGCGCTCTCAAGTTTTCCAGTCAGTTAAGGGGAGAAGTCCAACACTGAGGTTGCCTCCCAGGCAGGTCCCTGGGGAAGGTGGTGGAGGGCTCTGCGCCCTGTGATTGATGGACCAGACCTCTCAATCATTTTAGAAGAACAGCCCCAGGCCGGGTGGTCTGCGGGCTGATTGTACCAAATTAGCAATTAAAGATCTCTGTACGGCCGAGAAACCCATCTGAATATAAACTCTCTCCGTTCTCAGCCTCCTGCCTCCTTCTCTTTTTACTTTCTCTCTCATTTTGCATAAGCTGTCCTTTCATTTTAATACCCTCAGCAAGGCCCTGCATGGAGCAATGTTTACTTTAATGTTTAAAAGAGGGATTTATTCCGATTAAATTTAGGACAGCACCATCTATCAAAAAGCTCAGAGGGATTTGAATTACACTTTCAGGTCAGGGAATTTGAGCAAATATTATTGAACAGTTGCCAGTGGAATTCACAACACTATTGAATGGAGACGGGAAATAAATTAGTAAGGGGTGACAAAGTCTTTTGTTGAACAGGGCTAAATGGATATACAACAATTGGAAGCTTCTGTCTGTGGATACAGACCAGTCTGGGTCTACAGTCGTGGTAACCAAGGGGGACACTAATGATGCGAAGCTTGAGATCACTGTTGCAGGCCACTGCCTACACAATAACTGTAGAAACAAGCATGAGAACGTACACATAATTAAATCCTTACCTAATTCATATTTTTTTGTTATCAAAATTATATAGCCATGTTTTCTTAGATTTGTATTCCTGGTGTTCATTATCTTGTCTTTAGTTGAATGTCTAGAAGATACGTTACTGATTTGTTGGTACAGGAGTCTTGGAATCAGACACAACCACAGTAGATTATAACACTTTGCATTAAAATAATATAATAAATCAAACAGCCAGGATTCTTTGTGTCATGTATACATCACACAAAGGGCATCTAGTATTTACTCTGATTTTTAAACCACAACTATAATCAAATTCCCCTGAGGGAACAAAATAAAGATCTACTGAACCAAACTCAGATTACACACATTTTTAAATGCATGATGCAAATGAGGAAACATGAAGTAGAATCAGCCAAATTTGATCCCATGTGCAAATAAGGTTTTACGAAACATATCATGTAAACCAGTGGCGAACCGTGTCTATCACAACTGGACCTTCTGTAGAAGGCCCGAAGACACATTTTGAGTTGTATACACTGTTGGAAAGAGGAGATTCCTAGCTTTCTAATGATATCAGGCACTGGGGTAGTGGTCGTTGGGCTCATCGGACATCTATGAGAGAAAATCTCTTATGTCCGAATGCAAGTGAATGCACCACAAGACACGAGCCTTGTAACCCCTCCCCCGGCCCTGGCGCAAGCGTGGAAATATGATTGGCGGCGATTTCATTTGAACTCGACGGCGCAAAACGAGAAGCATCCGGACCCAAGTACTGTACACGGAAGGAACGAGGTATTTGAAGTCTACAATGACAGAGAAGAGACTGTCAAGTTTGGCTGTAGTCAGCATTGAATCAAAACGCACTAAAGCTTTGGATCTTGATCAGTTTGTGAGGCGTTTTGCTGAACAGAATGGTAATCGCTGCACCATAACAGTGATTGACAGCTGATAGGAATAATATTATTGTTAATATTATCATATTAATTCAGACAAACATCGATGAGACAGTTAATTAATGTACTTATTGCAGCAGTCTGCATAGATTTGGTACCCCTGGTCCAAGAGTGAAACAAACTAATTCAGTTATTGTTCAGTTAAAATGCATTCAATTAGGCCTGTCTGCCATCTTATATATTTCTATTTAAGGCTTTACTGATGTGACGCAATAATGTCACCTATGTTATTGAGTTAAAATGTCAATATTTTGGCTTTCCAAGTTAACATTGATTGATATGACTGCGATTAAATCAGCGTATACTTCTGCCAGGGGATGCCACCCCTCAAAATCTCCTGCTGCCACCCTCTTGCCACCCCATGAATATGTTTCTAGATCCACCCCTGAGTAGGCTATATTTTTCGTTTCGTTTATTTAATAAGTGAATTTCAGGATAACTTTGGGAATTTTTTAGATTTAAATAGATTCTGAAAGTGGAGATAGTAAGAGAGAGAGACGCAGCGCTGTCTGCTTGGTTGCAATACTGTTGCTCAAGCCTTTATGCAATTTAGGCCTATACATTGTTTATGTTACTTATATGCCTGTGTGTCCATGGTTTTGAGTCTGTGTGTGTTGAGCGCAGCACCGTCTGCTTTTTGCAGTACAGTAACTAAAGTAGGACTAAGCATAGCGGTAGTTTTTTGTAGACCTGTCTGCCCGTTTTGTGAGTGCACTGCGCGGGTGCGCACTTGTGGCATTGTTTGGGATGACCTAATTAAAATACCGTCCGCCGTCCTCTTTGAGAAACATACAGAACGCAGACAGACACCGGTCACAAAAGTATCAGATAGGCTTCAATTTTCTTTTGATTGTCTATAATTAACTATAAAAAAATATCGCCGTTTTAACACTAAGTTTATATATATGTACTTATTTTTACGGTTTGCATATGAGGTGGTCCGCGAAAATCCTTGATAATAAATAGTGGTCCGCATAAACAAAAAGTTTGAGAACCCCTGTTGTAGACAATCCCAGCCTTGTGCAGGTCTACAATCTTGTCCCTGAGGTCCTTAGACAGCTCTTTAGTCTTGCCAATGGTGAAGAGGTTGGAATCTGATTAATTGATTCTTTGGACAGGTGTCTTTTATACAGGTAACAAGTTGATATTACGGGTACTTTTTTAAAGGAAGAGGACTTATGTAACCGGGCTTAGGGAGCCAGAATTCTTGTTGGTTGCAAGGGGATCTAATACTTATTTCCCACAGTTAAATGCAAATTAATTTATATCTCTTATAAGATGTACATTTCTGGATATTATTTTTGATATTCTCTCTCTCGTTAGTAAAATAAACCTACCATTAAGATGATAGACTGTTAATTTCTTTGTAAGTGGGTAAACTTACAAAATCGGCACGGGACATGTCCTGTAAGTTTTGATTTATTGTCATTAGTATCAATATCAGTGGCGGCTGGTGGAAAATATTTTCGGTGGGGCTGTGGAAATTAGTGATGGGCATTTCGAATCCCTTCGGGGACACGAATGTTTTGATTCAGTTCACTTTAAAGATTTGTTCACTGATTCGTTCACCGGTTCGCGAACGACTTCTGGTGATTTGCACGTTTGCGAACGATTCGTCTTTGTACTTAATTTGTTCGGTGGGTCTTCACTACTGCCGAAGTCCGTACAAGAAGTTTGCTGGCGTAAAATGTATGGTATTAAAACACATTTTACACCTCACCTTGTTGCCCCGTGAATTATGCTCTGGGAATAGGCTACATATTATTTAAGAAATATAATTGGCCATTGTTAAATCCATAGTTAAATCTCATAAATGTGTGCCTGACTATACGATGTATTACAGCAGGCTAGCACGTTATACTTTCAAACTCATGCACGTACTATGTGGCCTAACTTAAATCCCAAAGCATTAAACTCCATTTGGCCGAGTTCAAAGTGAATAAAAAAATATATCCTCTACATCGGTGACAATTTAATCATATTCTATGTACCCATCTATGTTTGTTTACCTTTAGCTAGCGGGACGCTACGGAGCCCAGCTATCCCCCTCTGAAGCTTTTAGGGCCGACAGGGATAAGAGAATGTCCCGCTAACGCTGTGTGTGTGTGTTTCACATTAGCGGGACGCTATGGAGCTCAGGTATCCGCCCTCTGAAGCTTTTAGGGCCGACAGGGGGAGGAGAATACAACGCTGTGTGTATTTATCGCTAAACTAGCGGCTAAGCTAGCTGGACGCTACGGTTCAGGTATCCGTCCTCTGAGGCATGTGTGTGTGTGTGTGTGTGTGTGTGTGTGTGTGTGTGTGTGTGTGTGTGTGTGTGTGTGTGTGTGTGTGTGTAACGGAGCTCAGATGAGAGGGCTCTGATTACAGTTTTAATCCTCTGTCAAACTGCAGTATCATCACTGAGCGATCAGAACTCGCGACAGGGGAAGCAAATACAGACATCACACGACGTAGCTTTAGGTAGCAAAACACGGAGATATGCTCACCTTTTGCTGTTATTCTGATCAAAAACGAGAAAAACGCGGCTGAAAGTTAATCCATAGGTTAATCCAATGTGACTGCCCCTATAGGCCGGCCGCCACTGTTTGGCAGCATTTCAATCAAAATGTGATGACAGTTGTGGGATTTCATTTCTATTTTGTCAGCATTGCCAGTCAGTGCTGATCAAACTACACATCCACAGTCATAAATTACCTGTCAAGTTTCAAATGATAACATTTACAAATGATAACGTTAATAAATAATTATTACAATATGTAACAAATGCATACCTTTTTAGGTCCCTAAAATGTTTCTTCCATTTTTTATTTGCACATTAAATATTGGCAACGCATAAGAATAACTCAAACTTGATACAAAGATTGTCATTATTTTAGTTTTTGACATTTTCGGGGAAATGCTTGAGTTGAGTATGAAGATCGATACCTCTCTGAAAATTGCCTGTTAAATAAGAACCAAGAACCAACAGCGGCTAGCTTAGTTTAGCATAAAAACTGAAAACAACAGAAACAGCTAGCCTGAGGCCCTAATGCAGGGGTGGGGAACCTCCGGCCTCCGGGCAGTATACGGGCTCGCTGAGACATTTTTGGTACGGCCTCGATATTTGGTAGAATTTTTTACAACCACGCAAAAAAAGAACAAATTGATGAATTATAGACAGTTTAAAAATTAAAAAAGCGAGTGTTGTTTTTTCCTTGGCCAAGATTAGGTCCTTTGAACACAACACAGAGGTTGTGTTTTGTACTGTGTGTGTCTGTTGTACAGAGAGCACCGGAACGCCAGAACGCCTGCTCGGCATCTTGAGAATTGTGTTTATAAGGTGCCGTACACAATCATGCCTGTCAGTTTTGTCGTGCTGCGTGTCTTTAGTTGATTAAGCCCAGTGGTTTTGTTTTGATCCTTTTTTTTTGTTTCTCTTTCATCTGTCATTCTTTATTCTGTTGTTCATTCAGTTCAATAACTTTGTGTATTAGCATGGGCTTGCTGTGATTATAAGAGCTTTTTCCTTTAAACCAGTGAGGTAAAGGCATCATCATCATCTTCTTTTTTTTTATCTAATAGGTTGTTTTACTTGTCGTAGTGCTTTGTGAGGAAAGCTTTATATGATGTAATGTATTATTTTTTATTATTATTTGATTTTTTATGATTCATTTTATGTAGATTAAAAATAGAGAATAAAGTAAACTTGTCTATATTATACTGTATGACATGTATGTGTATATAATTATAAAAAGAATTTTGTTTGATTTAAGGGGTATGGGATCTATTATAGAAATTGTGCTTCAGTTCTGTGGATGGTGAGGATGTATCCATGATCTCTGTGTCTCTCAAGTTGTCCAGATTGTGCTTAACTTAACATAAACAAATCTTCCCGGGGAGCATGCCTTCCGATTTCTCCGAGGTGTACTGGTACCCTCCTAATAATCGTATGGGAATATTTGCACACTCTTTGTGTTCTTCTTGTTGTTGGTCATGTCCCTCTGTGAGGCATGCATGCTAGTCATGGTGAAGAATCTGGATTAAGGGTGCTTTTCTCTTGCCTATGGCTGAAAAAGCCCATTACTGAATGGGCTTGTTTTGGTTAGTTTTTTTAAGCAGAGGTAATCATTTGTACGTCCCTGTCGGTAGTGATGGAAAAATGAAATGGCCCTTTAGAGGAAATAAGGTTTCCCAACCCTGCCCTAATGTAATGGCTATTTTCTTTTTATAATGAGGTTAAAGATTTCTTTTAGATTTATGCCTAGTTCTAACCTTCCTTAATGTCATTTAAACTCTTGAATTTGACTAATGTCTCAGTAAGTGTTGTCTCCGTTTAGTGTTGATTAATATTAGCTTTTGGGTATTGTAACAAGTAGCATACTTGATCTATTTTGAGATACTGGTTCTGATACTGTAAACATGCCTAACTTTCTTTTACAATTATTCTATTCTGTCTCAGTTGCATTGCACATAGAAAGAAATCAGGTAAGTTTAGTAAATTTCGTCTTTTAGCCATGTGGATTGATCAGCTTTGTGATCAGTTACTTGTCGATGAGGATTAAAGGGGACTCACACTGGTACAGTTAATAACATAAAGAGTCTGAGTATGACCCAGAAACAGTTAGACAGCCGATCCTTCTGATCACAAAAAACAAAAATCGTTCCAACCTGACAGAAACTGGAAACAGCAGTTTCCTCACCACGCCATAATGTCAGGATACACTGCTTGGTTTAAAGTTTTTGTTCAGGTATTTTCATTAAAAGCCACCATGATGAAGAAAGTAATCTGCATGATGTATTCACTGCTAAATATATAAATCTTCCTTTGGATGTAAAAGGAATATTCCACAAATTTCAAAACGTTTCTTTTTCAGTTTTCCATTAATTTCACAGAACGTAACCAACTTTTGAGTTGTGCTTCTGTGATGTAAATTAAAACAAGGGAAATCTTATCTTTTACTGCATTCCAGCAACATTTCTTCTGATATTCCCTCCATGTAGGCCTGTAGTCTGTGATGATAGTGATCAATGGGCATTCCACAGGACCTCGAAAATCAGCCATACCTCAGAATCTTATCAATAAGGGTCTCACCATTAATGGGGTATTACATGTCTAATCATGACTCACCAAAGTGGCCATTGTATGTATCAATACACACGACGCTTCAGTTTCTCTCCCTGACTTCTCCACCATATAAAAATGGCTGTAATTGCTAACCACTGTCTGCCTAGGTTCACATTTGAAAATCATGCTTTCTCAGTAATTCCGTTTTGTTAACCTGGAATGTGGCCGTCTCACTGTAATTGTTTCAGACCTTGTTAGGAACAACGGCTTTAGAAAAATACGATTTCATTGAGATCAGTGTTTCAATGGGTAAATGTTGTTTATCTTTTGGCACGTTTCAAAAGGCTATAGGAATATTCCATGGCTTTCAAATGGATCATCCCCCACCGTCGCCTCCCTGTTCCATTGTTATTCCCTGTTGTCAGGGATCATTGTCCACTCCACCCGGCACTAACCCACATCTGAAATAATGGAGTGGCTGAAAGGATTTTAGTCAGCTGAGAAAATATAGAAGAGGATATACAGTCCTCAAAGGATTCTCAACTTGCTTTGCTCGTGGACCTTTTTGCAAAACGGAAAGGAGGCCAGGGACCAGTTAAGAAAGGAACATTAATACGTTTTATCAGATTAAATTAATATGAAGGCCCCATAATTCAAATTAAACTGATTTATTATCCTAATTCTTAGTAAACTATAACTTGCCCCAGGGATGACACAGGGTTATATGGACAGTTAATCAGACTATCTCTACTCGATTTATTAGTTGACAGGCTGCTCTCGCTCTCGCAGTTTATACCATTTTAAGCTGAGAATGGAAATTTTTTATATGTTACCCCTGCGTTTAGGTATTATTGTTGGTGCCACTGGTAGGGTTCCTTTTCCGCCCAACACACATGAAACACTGATTTTGGTTTCCAAAGAAAAATATTTCACATTGGATTATGATTTTCATTCTTTTGACATTGTGTAAGCTCTATTACCGCTAGCGCTTGCTTAAAAAGAAACCCCCCATAATCAGTGCTCCGAGGCAGAGTAATATAAAATCAAACCTATGTCTATATTTTTCGTAAAAGTGTTCTTTTGTTATCTTACTGATCTTTAGTGGATCTAGGTCGGGATGAGGGTGTGGGGGGGGGGCTCATGGAAAGCATTAGCTCCTGTTGTTCTGATATCTTATGGACATCTAGCTGCTAGCTGTCTGTTTCTGTTACCTATTTTCTTATGTTCTTTGGTATACTGTGATGCATTGTATAAGATCTAAGGACTACTTATAAAACACAGTTTCATTGTGCAATAAAACACGTTATATTGGATATAGGCCTAGTAATAAAGCAAAAATAACGTCTACTTGCATTTGAACACGACCTCTTCCATCTAGCGATCACTTCCAACATTGTAAAGGTTCATACACCGTG